>NC_137879.1:6616575-6869075 GCF_963924005.1 Protomyctophum bolini | reverse complement strand
TCTCTCCCCCTCTCCCTCTCCCTCTCCCACCACCATTGCAGAGTAACTGTGGGGAGATGCTGCGTATCCGTCGGGTGCTGATGAACTCTCCGGAGATCGTGAGCATCGGTCTGGTGTGGGACTCGGACCACTCGGACCTGGCCGAGGACGTGATCCACAGCCTGGGCACCTGCCTCCGACTGGGCGACGTAAGGAACCACAACACTTATTTCATGTCATATGAAAGCAGGGAATCATAGCTTCAAATAGAGATATTGGTTGTTCAGTTTTTATAGAGTTAAAGAGCTTATACAGTATAGAGTAATGTCTTGCAGAAAACAGCGAGTTGAGAAAACAAACAGGCTTGAAAGGTTCACTTCTGTGGTCTCTATAACATTACTCCACACCGTCCTCTCGCACCTGGACATCAAAGCAGGCGAAGGACAAATATGTACGCATATGCTTGTTTGTGGACTATACAGTTCATTCGTCATTCAACGCCGTTGTCCCAACGAAGCTTGACACATAAGCTCAAGAGACCTGGAGCTACAGTACACGCCCAAGCATGTGCGAATGGATACAAGACGTCCTGTCAAGCCGACCCCCCCCTGGCTCCTCAACACTGGAGCACCTCAGGGATGTGTGCCGAGCCCCCTCCTCTACTCCCCGTACACCTGTATGACTGCACAGCCACACAGTGCAGAGGAAAGTGTCGGCGAGTTGAAGTTCCTCGGAGTACACATCCAAGAGGAACTCACACACATGGCTCCGACGCCTGAAGAAGTTTGGAGTGTAGGACACACCGCATCCTCAGGTTGTAACTATACAACAACAGCTCAGTTGGAGGAATCCTATCTGCACTCTGCACTACCGCAGTATCAAGAGCAGCACCTGTAGGCTATGAGGAACAGTTTCCACCCGCCAGCCGTTAGATTGCCGAGGCATGGCATGAGTCTGTCAACAGGACACTGAGCAAGGCATGAGCCTTCTAGCCCGCAGTGGCCTGACGAGAGGCAATGCTGATTGTGGAACAAGCTTCTGAATTATGTGAAACCCTTTCCTCGTACATTTTGTGTCTTCTTGTATTTTCGTGGAAAAAATGACACGACGATGGGAACTATATGCACTATATTTCACCCACTTTGTAAAACTGTAAAACTGCAATGTGACAATAAAAGTTGATTCTGGTTTATTCTGACTCTTAATTCATGAAAGATCTGTGCAAATCTTTGAATATTTTTAAAGGAAACATTTGTAACTAAAATCTTTGCTTATAGGGGTCCCTGGTGCAAAAGAATATTTTGAGATTGGGGTCCACAACAAAATACATGATTTTTGGGGGTCCTTGACATGAAAAGGTTGATGATGCACCACTGAGACAGGCCAATAGCAACCTAAGTATTTTCAGAAAACTGTTTTGGATTTGGAAGACATATTTTGTCGAATCGACCTCAGGTCAAGACAAGACACACACACACACACACACACACACACACACACACACACACACACACACACACACACACACACACACACACACACACACACACACACACACACACACACACACAGCCACGATGCAGGGTAATGTATTGATTACCAATATGCTTGGACCTGGAATGGTCTTCTTCAGGGACTCAGGGAAGAGGAGCCGTCTCCAGGTCAACATGCCGGTAGACTCAATAAATAAATGATCCGCATCGTGTCCATCAATGTTTCTGCACTCCTAAGGTCAGCAGCAGGGCTGTTGTTTTGGGCAGCAAAATGTCTCTTTTAGTTTTAGTCACAGTCTCTTTGAATGGCTTTCATTTAGTTTTCATTTTAGTTTCAATTTAGTTTCATTTTAGTCACCCGGAATGTTGTAGTGTTTAGAATAGTTTTAGTCGACTAAATAGCATAAGATTTTTGTCAACTAAATCTACTACAGGTGATTTAGTCGATTAAAATGTGTTTTGGCGGGCCCTGATGTCGTCGTAATAGGCTGGTTTTATACTGGCTCAAAATAGCAGATCTATTTGATCACGTTGTGAGCTTGTAGATCGGCTATTTTCAGCATGCAAACAAAGTGTAAAATTACTTATAGTGGATCTCTTGTCTTGTTTAATCTAGTTTTTATTTGTTGACAAAGTCTACGGTATATTTAGCCTTAGTTTTAGTCCTCATAGCTTAGTTTTCATTTAGTTTCCATGTATTTTTCGTCAGTGAACAAAAAGGTAGTCGAGTGACAAGTCGACGAACATTTGTCGTCTTAGTTTTAGTCGACGATAACAACACTGGTCAGCAGCACCTCAACAATACTGGTGTGCACTGTACGCCCTTCTCCTGTTTGTTTGACATGATTCCTATTGAACATTTGTCTATGTTTTGAATAGTATTAAGTAGTGCTTAAGCGGTATAGACATTAGAACAACAAACAAATAAGACATTGAAAATGTAGCACTTGCCCCAGCTACAGGCGTATGCAAACATACGTAACCTAGATAGCATTCTACGTAGACATAGCACTCTATAGTGTATACGCATAGTTTCATTAGATATTCCACTGTTAGGTTCGTATAGCTTACGTTACTATACTGTATATGATTCTTGAAGACTATTCTTTATGTATATGATGTATTACCATGTTTTAGTTCTTGATTACTGTAAATCGCTCTGGATTAAGAGCATCTGCCAAATGGCTAAATTGTAAAAAACAATAATACTACTACTACTACTACTACTAGTACTACTAGTACTACCGGTACTAATAATGGCACTTGATTAAGTGTTAAGAAGGGTCACGGTCACCATTTGTCTTCAGCCTCGACTCCGAGTACCGCACAGGCTCAGTTAATAACTCCCAGAATGTAATTAGGAGCCAGACCGTGATTATGAAGTGCCTTAAAGGTAATCAGTAACATCTGACAATTAATCCTAAAAACAGGCAGCGTAGGGGATTCGTAAAGACACGGCAGAAACCTTGTATGTCTCCATTTCAACTTTTTTATGTTTTTTAATTTTTAATTTTTTGTCAGAGTGTACAGTACAATCACAGACACGCAAACACTGTCTGAGTGAGTATATGCACTACAGTATATGCAGGCATACAAATATGATGTACACACACGCGCGTGCGTGCGTACAGACAGATACACTCGCACATGCACATGCACATGCACACACGCACACAAACGCAGGCGCACACACACACACACAGCTGCGACATACAAAGACCATCTAACAGCCTGTAACACTGCATATAATCATACATTTATTCATCATTCAATGCCTCGATCACAACGCCACATCACACATCTCTCTCTCTCTCTCTCTCTCTCTCTCACACACACACATACATACACAATATGTTGCAATTTTTAAATGAACTCTAGGGCTAAAAATAGGCGATCTACAACCTGCTATTTTCGGTGCACGACAGCGACACTAAACTCAAGGATAAATCAGGCGTACCGTAGCTCCACCGCTAACCGCTAAACCTAAACCACTTAAATGTCTAATCCTGAAACCCTTAGAAGTACACCATGCAGAAATACTGTTAAAGTACTGGATTCAAAATGTATACTTCTAGACTAAAAAGTAAAAAAAATATATATCAAAATTTGCGAACCAAAAGTAAAAGTGCTCATTCACAGAATGTCCCATGGGATAAGAGGACATTAGAGAGATTGACTGGTTCTCCAAAGCGCTATGACAGAGACACATAAAGAAAAGTGGAATAGATGATGTTATCACTGCTAATATCGCTAACATTAATATATTACTACCCCAGATTATTAAGATGCAAGGTCTTGCGTCAGCTGTCTGGTGGCGGCACGTTAATCGTTTTATAGAAGCACGGTCGGGCGTCACAGAACGATGGAGTACGTGTTGGCGACGCAAGATTCCTCGTATGTGTGTCAGCGGTGTCCCGATGTCCAAGATCAAGAACATGTCAACACATACGAACCAATAAGGTGTCTGGCTTTACAACCCAGATAAACCCTGAATAGCTTTTATTACCTTTTGGCACGAGTCATCTAGATGAGACAGAATATCTGGCTAAGGGCTATAAAGCAATTCGTAGAGCATTGAAGTTTAGTAGAGGTTTCTACATCCCGGTTAACCCATTCTGGGCGGGAACCCCTTTTGGTGTTAGCATTATGTTATGCTTTAGCTATTTTTGAAAAATCGAAGAACGACTGACATTTTTAGAATCTGATCTCAGGTCAGAATGGGTTAATCAGACCAGTGTGTGTCCAGTGGAAACCTCGTATGAATCTGATCTCAGGTCAGAATGGGTTAAGTTCGTATATATCGAACACCACTGTAGCGGGTCCTATAACTAAATAACCAGCACTGCATGGTTCGAGCTATTTACAAAGTGTAGCTTTATCAGAAACAGTGATAAGAAGGTTTCTGCCCGACAGCAACAACACGACATACACACAGCATGCGCTGACATTTGGCCCACACAAGCATAGTAACACACACACACACTGTACACACACTGTGTGTACACACACATACACACACACACACACAGTCGCACGCGTGACGCGTAACACGTTGTGACACGAGAGGCTACCGCGGACACGCTGCAGCGGATGTGTATGAATAATAGAACTGTGAATGTAATCTAATGTGTTGCCCTGCATCTCGTCTCCTATCCATCTTCTTCCGTCTCTCTCTCTCTCTCCGATAGCCCTGCGGTCGGTCCTGTCATGTTTTTTAGGCCGGTCTCCGTATACCGCGATATTAAATCACATTCAATACAATGGGAAGCATTCTTATTATTATTACCGGGGGTTAGCGGGTGTACTTACTCACTGTATGTTGTACATCATTGGTTCTTAAACGTTTTCATGTCAAGGAACGCCCAAACTAATGTATTTGATTGCATCGGGACACCCCCTATCTTCACATGGTGAGTCACATCTTGCTGACGCATCATCAAGATGTGATTCACCATGTTAATGATTTTTTCTCCTAGACCTCCAGTTCTAGGAGAAACAGAATGGGGGGGGACTTTTTATTATTTCCACACAACAGCTCTAAGGTATATTAATGACATAGTAAAATGTTGAAAAGGAGTGATATTCTCCTTTAAGCATTATGTTATACTTTAGCTATTGAAAAACAGCAGATCTACAAGCTCATAGCACAGCACAGAGTACGAGCTTATAGATCTGCTATTTTTGAAAAATCGCAAATCTTTGAATGTATATTCTTTCATAGCGAACATTTTTAACTCAAATCTTTGCTTCTGGGGGGGTGGTCCCTGGAACAACATGTTTTCTGATGGGGGTCGGAGGCCAATTACATACAATTCCGGGGCTCTTTGACATGAAATAGTTTGAGGACCACTGACATAGAAACATGGGTCTTTCAGAAAACTGTCAATGTTTAGAGAAGACATTTAGTAGAATCCGGTCTCAGGTCTTAATGGCGTATAATGGGGTCCCCCTGGAACCACCCCTCATGGTCCCCCTGGAACCACCCCTCATGGACCCCCGGGAACCACCCCTCATGGACCCCCTGGAACCACCCCTCATGGACCCCCTGGAACCACCCCTCATGGACCCCTCGGGTCCACCGCTGACACACATACGAGGAATCTTGCGTCGCCAACACTGTCGCACTCCATCGTTCTGTGACGCCCGACCGCGCTTCCATAAAACGATTAACGTGCCGCCACCAGACAGCTGACGCAAGACCTTGCATCTTAATAATCTGGGGTAGTAATATATTAATGTTAGCGATATTAGCAGTGATAACATCATCTATTCCACTTTCTTTATGTGTGGCTCTATCATAGCGCTTTGGAGAACCAGTAAATCTCTCTAATGTGTCCTCTTATGCCTTCTCAACTCTGATGTGTGTGTCTCAGTCTCTCTCTCTCTCTCTCTCTTTTAATTACATTTTCACTTCAATTCAAAGGGGCTTTATTGCTATGAGAAGAAGGCGTACGTTTACACTGCCATGTACAAAACAAACACAAAACATCTCTCTCTGTTCTGTCTCATGTCTCCGTCACTCATTTATTGTGTCACTTATTCTCTTCTTCCCCCTCTGGCATTCTTGGCCGCTCCTCCCATCTCTCTCTCTCTCTCTCTCTCTCTCTCTCTGTGTGTCTCTGTCTATGTCTCTCTCTCTCTCTCTCTCTGTAGTTGTTCTACTATTGTGTTGACCAATATTATGTTGGAACTACAAAGCCTGTACCCGAACAAACATGTCTATAATAAATAGTAAATAGGTAGCTCGGGATAAACCTTTGAAACAGACGGTATGCAGGAATATCTTAATGTTTTATATATTCACTTGGTGAAGTTGGTATAATAAAACCTTAGTTTGGGACAGATGGTGGCAACATTTTTTCAAATGTATTTAAAATTGTGTGCACAAAATCTGCCGTTTTTTCAGATGTGTTTAAGGTCTCTCTCTCTCTCTGTGTCTCTCCCTTTACGTCTCTCTCTCTCTCCCCCCCCTCTCTCTCTCTCTAGTTGTTCTACCGTGTGACAGAGGAGCGAGCGCGCCAGGCAGAGCTCTACCTAGTGGGCATGGTGTGTTACTACGGGAAGCACTACTCCACCTTCTTCTTCCAGACCAAGATACGCAAGTGGATGTACTTCGACGACGCCCACGTCAAAGAGGTCAGACACACCCCCCCTCTCCCCCCCCTGTGCCCACGTCAAAGAGGTCAGACACGAGTTTTCAATCAAAACAATCTTTTTGAAAATGGCAGATCTACAAGCTCACAATTATGGGTCGCATCGCATCATGTATACAGTATACATGTATTTACATGTTCCTTCCACGCGCTATACGTCCAACCAGGGAAACTCCCCCCTGTCAGGTGTAAAGGAGGAACTTGGACACTCAGGCATGAAGGAAGCATGAGTTCAAGTCCGTTGCTCTCTCCTTGTCCCCCATATGTGGGGACTAGGTTGGTGGAGGGTGTGTAGAGCCCAGGATCACATTAGATGATTGACACATGGGCGAAAAATGGGTTACAAAATCGTGGGATAAAAATATATATATATATAAAAGTAAAAAGTGTGCTCTCTGGGCTTGAATGCCAAATAAACGATGGGCCTTGATATGACAAAAGGAATGAAACATCAACCACTAAACGGTTTTAGTGCAGTGTGTACCATGACATGAGGATATATTACGGTGTAGATCAGGGGTGGGCAACTTTGACGATGGCGAGGGCCAATATATTTCCACACTCACTCCAGAGGGGCCACAGTGCATATTACTGTCGTAGCAAAAAATTGCCGATCTACAAGCTATACGAGCTTGTAGATCAGCTATTCTTGCTATATTTGAATTGAAAACCTAAAATATTTTTTGCTACTTTGAATCCTGAAAAGTAACCTTTGTATTGAATTTCAAATGCATTTAGGCCTATAGTTATAGTTATGTTAACTTTATGAACAAAACTACGTTGGAAACAAAAAAAGACAATAACATTTTAATACTAGTCATTGCGAAAGCAGTGAGCACTTACTATGAGACCTAGCAGATCATGTCTGTGCGTGTGTCCGTGTGTCCCCCCCCTTTGTGCCCATATATGGAGCTGAGTGATTTGTTTGTGATTTATGCAACACACTCCATATTTGGACGGGGGACTCCTTATATGGTTATGGCTAAGTTAAAAACTTAACTTAAAAAAAACTTAACTTAAATAAATAACAACTTAAAAATAAATCTTAAAAAAACCCAAATATGTACGAGCTGCGTTCGCTTCCCGCGTTTGCGCGTCTTACTGGTTAAGTACTAGTCATTTAATACTGTAGTCATGAAGTAATTAAAGCGGGTTTGGAATCAATACTAAAGTATACATGTATCTGTATTCTGAACATTAACCTGCGGGCCGCATTAAGTGACAGTGGGGGGCCTCATGTGGCCCCCGGGCCGCCAGTTGCCCACCCCCCTGGCGTAGATGTTTAGACAGGCTACATCATGTGACACGGCGGCCGAGGCTGGAGTTCCTAAATGAAAACATTTGTACAGCGCGGCGTCCTCGGAGAGAGAAACGGCTCGTTTGTTATTGGGCATGTCGTTCCCCTGTTGCTCCTCCAGCTCCTCTCTCTGTCACGCTGAAGGTCATGTTGTGAGTCATTCAGTGCAGTCGCTGCTGTATTTACGTCGTCAGTCACCCCCCCCCAAAAAAACACAGCAGGGTAACAACAAGAACACCCTCCCAAATTAGAGGTCATGTTTTTTCATTATGGTACTACACAACTACACTGTGGAAGAAAAAATAAATCACACCCGTGTGAACTGATTAGCAGGCAACAGTGCAGGGACGTGCAGCACTATCTCTCTCTCTCTGTTTCTGGCACAACAGCGCCCCTACTGGTACTAATAGTCATACTGGTGCTCATTAACCCATTCTGAACGGGAACCCATTTTGGTGTTGGCATCATGTTATGCTTTAGCTATTGAAAAATAGCAGATCTACAAGCTCATAGCGCGCCACCGAGTGGCGCGCTACGAGCTTGTAGGTCTGCTATTTTTGAAAAATCGAAGAACGACTGACATTTTTTAGAATCTGATCTCAGGTCAGAATGGGTTAATCAGACCAGTGTGTGTCCAGTGGAAAACCTCGTATGAATCTGATCTCAGGTCAGAATGGGTTAACGTCACATAGGCGGACACATAGGTGAACACGGACATTGCTGTTCCTTGGAGTGGCTGCACCACTCAAAGAAAGTGTAACCAAAGGGTTCATTTGGTTACATGCGTCTCTCTGGATAAATCAACTGGTTGGTTTATTCTGTATAGATCGTCTGTCGGGTGGAAACCTCATGACGTCCAAGAATCCTGTCGGTTTTCAGGATTCAATAGAATTAAAAAAAGTAGCAGATCTTATACAAGCTCAAAATGAGCTTGTGGATTGATTATTTTGTGCCATGCTGTTGTATCAAAGTGTTAAATCAAATTACCAAAAAAAAAAGCTTTGCATGCTCTATAGGGTATGTGCGTGACATCATCATACCCAGAAGTTATGCAGGAACGCCTACTGAGAGTCAAAAAACTACTTTCTGACCTTGACAGCACATACATCCAAACAGAAAGGTCCTATTTGATTGAATTAAACAACATTAAACAACGTTAAACTCACTGTACCACTCACTTTGCCACTCGATCTGCCATTCACTTTATGCATGCGCATAGTACCCTCTATACATGCATGCATGCACATCCTATATTACATTTACCAGAATTCCACGGCCACAATTTTGTGCCCACGGAGCGCACAAGATGTGTACCAGTTCAGGTTGTTCAGTCATAGACAGACCGTGACGTAACTATGTATGCGACACTGTGCTTTCTGGTCTTGATGCTGTCGCCCCCTGTCCGCCCTCTGTCCTTTATAACCAAGCCCCCCCAGTGCAGCTCTCCAACGTTGAAGCACTGGGCCCTAGTGGCAAGAGGTGGGACTGCATGCGGACCCGTAGAGTTATGACTAGGAAACCGCAAGCAGCTGTTTGCACTTTTGGACACCAATCAAAATCGAAAAAACGCAGAAGTACACGGTTCTTCCGGCACAGTTTTTTGTATTACACCGCCATGTTTTGCTCCTCTGCTGCCGCCATCTGGTGTGTGTGTACGTGCGTGTGTGTGTTTGTGTATCGGATCGTGGCGTTAGACTCAAGTGTGCCAAAGGCGCGCGATAATTCTAGTACAATACATGAGTCAGTGTACACTCATGCATCCAACTCAGTGACCCTGTGTTGCGCTCTCCCTCTCTCTCTTTCTATCTCTCTCCCTCTCTCTCTCCCTCTCTCTCTCTCTCTCCAGATCGGCCCCAAGTGGAAGGACGTGGTGTCGCGCTGCATCAAGGGCCACTACCAGCCGCTGCTGCTGCTGTACGCTGACCCCCGCGGGACGCCGGTGGTACTGCAGGACAGCCCGCCGGGCTCCAACCCCCAGCTGGAGATCCAGCAGAACTGCAGCAAGGCCGGCTACGACAGCGAGGACTCTGGTACGCTACGCTGCTGGTCAAACGCTATATATACGTCAATGTAGATAGATGTTCATTCTACAAATGCCTTCTGAATCCTGAAAGTTTTCTTTGAAATACCCTATGTTTTCTATGTCAGAAGTGTACCTCCCAGCCCTGGCAGAGTAGTTCTGGAATAGTTCCAACGGATTGTGTGCCCCTGGTTTTTCCCTAATGGGACTGATTGAGGGTAGCTACTGGGACGTAAGTCGGGACTTGATCACTCCCGGCTGGGTCGCCTGAGTGAGGGGTATGATGTTGCGAGACCCGAAACCCCGTTGACCTCAGGATACATCACTGAGGATACGTCCCAGGTGCATCCATGCAATGTTTTTTTTGTTATTGTCAGTCCTTCTCATACATTTTCATGTCAAGGACGCCCAAAAATGTATGTGTTTGGCCGCCGACCCCCATCTCAAAATATGTTGTCCCAGGGATCCCAAATGTGCCGACCTCATCACATCTGTGATGACGGCTATAGGTGTTTTCCTCCCGAGGAGAGGGTGCCTTGACGCCTCAGAATATACTTCGATAACATTTGGAATTCATCAATGTCACTTGTACTTTGTACTTTTTGCAGTCTAACAGTACACCAAGTCTCTTCACCAAATATAGCAGAGTCTACGAGGTCACAAACACCGGCTATATTTATATGGTGAATGTTAAAGCGCAGCATACTGTATATAGCCCATTCTGACCGGGGGAACCCATTTGGGTGTTAGCATCATGTTATGCTTTAGCTATTGAAAAATAGCAGATCTACAAGCTCATAGCGCGCCACCGAGTGGCGCGCTATGAGCTTGTAGGTCTGCTATTTAAAAAAAAAATTAAGAACGACTGACATTTTTAGAATCTGATCTCAGGTCAGAATGGGTTCATCAGACCAGTGTGTGTCCAGTGGAAACCTCGTATGAATCTGATCTCAGGTCAGAATGGGATAGGGATGCTCCGTGGGGTTTGAAAGGAGTTTTCATGCTAGAAAGGCTTTCTTATACACTTTCGCGAGCTCCGTGCTATAGTGGATAGTCTGGGAGTCTGAAAAGGTTATTTATACAGGAGTGACCTGAGCCCTGTTTGAGAACCACTGCACAGCATGGGGTCGCCATCGCGTTCTGATCCAATGGTGTTGCGTTGGAGCGTGCGTTCATCTGCGGTGGTTCGTTTCGGAGGTACTGTATATACAGTATAGGCCGAACATTATGGGAGTGTTACATTACGGGGTGTTACATTACGGAGTGTTACATTACGGGGGTCTTCACCTCGTCTGTCTGTCTGTCCTTTTTGCATCTTCCCCTGTAACTCTCTCTCTCTCTCCCCCTCCCCTTTCGCACATCTTCTCTCACTCACTCCCCCCCTCCCTTCCTCCTTTCTATACATTCCCTCCCCTCTCTCTCTCTCTCATCACCTACTCTCCCTCCTTCCCTGTCCTCTCTCTCTCTCTTCTCGCCCCCTCTCCCTTCTCCTATCAATATATCACTCTTTCCTCCTCGCTCCCTCGTGCCCCCCCTCCCCCCCTCTCTCTCTCTCTCTCTCTCTCCCAGGTCGAGAGCCCTCCATATCCAGTGACACGCGCACAGACTCCTCCACAGACAGCTCCAGCCACCGAGGCTCCCGCGGTCGCTCCTCGCTCCACCAGTCCACCGGCAGCCATCTGTCCAACGAATCACAGGCCACCGTGGTCTGCGGCCGCGAGGACGGGACGCCCCCCTCGCACAGCGACCACGACCACGCAGGTGAGGGCGCCGTGCTAATTAACACATTTTGACCTGACATCAGATTCTAAAAATGTCTTCTACATCCTGTCAGTCATTCTTCGAGGGCTCAAAACTAGATCATAGCGCACTATGAGCTTGTAGATCTGCTATTTTTTCCAAAATCGTGAAAATGTGCCGCAAATCTTTGAATATATATTTTTTCAGAGCGAACGTTTTTAACTCGAATCTTTGCTTCTGGGGGGTGGGGGGGGGGTTCCTGGAACAACATTTTGGATCTCTTGTCCACTAGTCCCTTCCTGACATTTTAGTCTAGTTTTTATTTGTTGGCGAAATTGTCAATATATTTAGCCTTAGTTTATAGTCATCATAGCTTAGTTTTCATTTAGTTTCCATTTAGTTTTCGTCAGTGGAAAAAAATGGTAGTAGAGTAGACGAACATTTTTCGTCATAGTTTTTTTAGTCGACAAAAATGCAACGCTGCTAATGTTTTCCACGGAATATGGATACCGGGGGGAAGCAAGTAAGTGCATATCAAGACAGAAGATACGAAATAAGTTGCGTGCAGGATAGGAAAATAAAGGGCTTTATACATCTTCTGGAAGCGGGTCGTTAAGAGAACAACACGCGATCATCAGGGGAAAAAAAGGCCGTCAACAAATATTATATAAGAGACGTAACGTTTGTAGGGAGAAGATAGACGGTATAAAAATAGCCTGTTTAACTGCTGTTCTCAGCGTCTGAGACGGTCAGCCTGTGACAGCACTGAGTCTGCAGTGGGTGGGAAAAAAAGTAGGCTACTAATTTGTTTTACTCAGGTATAAAAGTGTCAATACTGCAATTTAGAAATACTCCCTAAAAAACAAGCCAATCACTGCAGGCCTTCTTTAACCCATTCTGACCTAAGATCAGATTCATACGAGGTTTCCACTGGACACACACTTGGTCTGATGAACCCATTCTGACCTGAGATCAGATTCTAGAAATGTCAGTCATTCTTCGATTTTTCAAAAAATAGCAGACCTACAAGCTCGTAGCGCGCCACTCGGTGGCGCGCTATGAGCTTGTAGATCTGCTATTTTTCAATAGCTAAAGCATAACATAGTGCTAACACCAAAATGGGTGCCCGCCCAGAATGGGTTAAAACAGACCGAAAATTTCACCCGTCAGCAGGTCAGAGAGAGCAGGTTTTAGATTCTTGTTCATGACTACCGTATATGTGTGTGTGTGAGTGCATGGGACCCGAATGGAAACAAGACTGCAAGGTCTTTCTTCGGAAATCCCTTTGGACCAAAATGCCTAACTGTACATTGTGCTGTTTGCATTTTTCTTTTGTCCAATAAAATATTCAATCAATCAATCCCTTACAAGTAAAACGTCTATAGCATTCAAAATGTACTCGAGTTGCGTAAAAGTACAAAAGTATATTGGTATCAAAATGTACTTTAAATGCCAAAAGTAAGAAAGTATTACTCATTATTTATGTAGAATTTCAAAGTTTTCATGTTTGAAAATAATATTCAATTGGCTTATGTATATTTTATAGGGTTGAAGTGGGTAATATTGTGTTTTGTAATAGCAATGCAAATCTTCAAAGTAACTAGTAACTAAAAGTTTTCAAATATTTAGTTAAAAAGTACAATATCTGTCTCTGAGATGTAGTGGAAGTGGAAGTAAAAGTATTTTGAGATTGGAATTACCGCAAATACCTAAAAATGTTACTTAACCCATTTTGTCGGGAACCCCTTTTGCTGTTTTAAAGCATTATCTTATACTTTAGCTTTTGAAAAATAGCAGATCTACAATCTCATCTTATGAGCTGCTATTTTAGAAAAATCGTGAAAATGTGTCACAAATCTTTGATTGCATAATCTTTCCGAGCGAAAAGTTTTTAACTCAAATCTTTGCTTCTGGGGAGGGGGTCCCTGGGACAACATCATTATTTTCAGATGGGGGTCGGCGGCCAAATACAGATATTTCTGGGTGTACTTGACATGGAAATGTTTGAGAACGACTGACATATAGAAACATAGGGTTTTCAGAAAACTGTCAGGCATTTGTAGAATCGTCCTCAGGTCTAAATGGGTGAAGTAAATGTACTTAGTTATTTTTTTTGCACCACTGCCAGTCAGCCTGACAGTCCAGACAGAGTCTGGCATCCCTCAGAGCTCTCTCAGAGTGCTTTGCAGACGCAGCTCAGAAACAGGAGACCAAAGGGAAACTGCAGCAGCAAAAAATAATTGTATGAATGACACTGCATATCGTCTCTGATGTACAGTATGGGGGTGGAAACCTCACATGTACTTTTTATTTCCTCCCCCGTAAGTTAATGCCGTATACTTGGATCGTGCAAGAGCAAAACTAGTGAAAATAGCAGATCCATAAAAGCTCACTAATGTTTCAGAATAATCATGGAAATAAAAGTGTGGTTTTGGACAGTGTTGTTTTTGGCAGCAAGTTTTATTCACAGCCTCTTGAATAGTGTACATTTTACACGTCGCATCGTTTCAGCATGCAACCAAGTGTAAAATGACTGGATCTCTTGTCCACTATAGTCCCTTCCTAACATGTTAGTCTATAGTTGTTATGTGTTGATGAAATCGTCAATATATTTAGTCTTAGTTTTAGTCGTCATATAGCTTAGTTTGCATTTAGTTTCCATTTTAGCTTTCGTCAGTGAAAAAAGGTAGTCGACGGTAACATTTCTTCGTCATAGTTTTTTTAGTCGACGAACTCAACACTGGTTTTTTGGACATATGGGCTTTCATTCCACCCCCGACACCGACAGTGATATTAACCCATTCTGACCTGAGATCAGATTCATACGAGGTTTCCACTGGACATGACACACTGGTCTGATGAACCCATTCTGACCTGAGATCAGATTCTAAAAAAATGTCAGTCGTTCTTCGAAAAATAGCAGACCTACAAGCTCGTAGCGCGCCACTCGGTGGCGCGCTATGAGCTTGTAGATCTGCTATTTTTCAAAAGCTAAAGCATGACATGATGCTAACACCAAAATGGGTTCCCGTTCAGAATGGGTTAATTGTAATGACAAGGACAACATTCCAGGAGAATAGGCTACTGTCTGATTTATTTATAGTTGAGTCACCGACTGAGGGCTTCAAAACTAGATTTAAAAGCTGGGGAAGTTAAACCTTCAGGTTCAGAGAAGACTAATGCGCTGCATAACCCATTCTGAACGGGAACACATTTTGGTGTTTTAGCATCATGTTATGCTTTAGCTATTGAAAAATAGCAGATCTACAAGCTCATAGCGCGCCACCGAGTGGCGCGCTACGAGCTTGTAGGTCTGCTATTTTTGAAAAAAAATCGAAGAACGACTGACATTTTTATAATCTGATCTCAGGTCAGAACGGGTTCATCAGACCAGTGTGTGTCCCAGTGGAAAACCTTGTATGAATCTGATCTCAGATCAGAATGGGATAATTGATGTCCTTGTCGAGAAGCCCTGTGTCGTGTCGTCGTGTGCCAGAAATAGTCAACCGGTTGGTGTAAAGCTTGTTGTAAAATCGGCTATTTCCGTTCAGCCTTTTACAGTATGACTCACGTTTTACAGTATGACTCACGATAAAAAAAAAGGATTGGGAACATTGGGAATATAGCTTGGGAGAGCTTTTTTTTCTTTGCTTTGATATAAAATGTAAATACAAGCGTGAATTATATATTAGTATTTGATCTTATGGGTGTTCATCAGGCTCTTGGCTCAGCATTAAAAAGACAACCGTTTAAGCAGCAGATGTATACATTCATAACCCCCCCCCAGTGGAAAACAGAACCCTTCATCTCCTTGCAAAAAATGCAAATACTTTATCACGTACTAAACGCAACCATTTATCCCCAATTCACCCCTTTTGTCAAGACCCGCCCGTGGTTGGGCCCCTCTTCGCACCCATTGGTTGCGGTTTCGTTTTGTTTCATAATTTAACTCTCAGAGTTTAATTTTACATTTTACAATATAAATTGGGGGTCCCAGAGATAGAAATGCCATTAAATGGGGGGGTCCGTATAGACTAATGCATGTCAAACTGGGGGGTCCTTGAAATTAAACAGGTTGAGAATCACTGATAGAGCCGTACAAATCTTCTCTCATGGGGGGTCCATGGAATGTATATATTTATTTTTTTTCCACGATTTTGTAACCCATTTTTCACCCCTGTGTCAATCATCTACTGTGATCCTGGGCTCTATACACACCCTCCGCCAACCTGGGGAGAGCAACGGACTTAACTCTTCTTAACTTCTGGAATGTATTTTCTAATGGGGGGTCCGCAGGGCTAATGAGTGTCAATTTCCAAGCTAAAGTACAACATAATGCTGTGTCGGCGCTGCGGAGTGGAGATGAGGATCTGAGGCTGTCTCTGTTTGTTAAGGGAGCAGTTTAGCAGAGTGAGGTCAGGCCTTAATAACTTGGCTGAAGTTGTTGCTGCTGTTTGTTCTGTGTTTAATTGCGCTTCGTTATTACCAGCACAGAACTCATTAGGCCGAGTTGCTCGTTAGTCACTTGTTCTTATTATTTATCTGCACTGCTGCTGCCATCTGCATAATTGCCCCCTGTAGGAAGCATTAAAAGTTTATTAGACTTACTTTGATTCTGTTTCTCTCTCTCTCTCTCTCTCTCTCTCTCTCTCTCTCTCTCTCTCTCTCTCTCCCCCTCCCTCTCTCTCCCTCCCTCTCTCTCCCTCTCTCTCTCTCTCTCTCCCCCTCCCTCTCTCTCTTTATCTCTCTCCGTTCTCCTCCGTTTCTCCATTTGCCCCTCTTCTCTCAATCTCTCCATCTCTCTCTCTCTCCCTCCCCTCTCCACCCCCCCCTCCCTCTCTCTCTCTCTCTCACACAGACCCAGCGGTGGAGGGTCCTCCCCCCCTCCTCCTCCCCCGGCCCCCCTCCTCCCCTCCCCTGCAGCAGGGGGAGTACAAGGAGACGGCGGTGTTCCTGCTGTCGTCGCGGTCGCGGCCCCTCACCTCCTCCTCGTCCTCCTCGCGGCCCCTCTCCTCCTCCTCCTCCTCCGGGGTGGGGGGCTGCGAGGGAGGGGCGGCCACGCCCCGCTGGGAGGACGAGAGCACCAGCAGCGAGAGCAAGTCCAGGTGGGTGGCGGTCTGTGTTGTTTTAGTTTTCGACTGAAACTAAATGAAAAATGTTCGTCGACTACCTTTTTTCACTGACAGAAACTACATAAAAACTAAGCTATGATGACTAAAACTATGACTAAATATACTAACAATTCCGTATACTGACAAATAAAAACTAGACTAAAATGTTAGGAAGGGACTAGTGGAGAAGATATCTAGTCATTTCACACTTGGTTGCTTGCTGAAAATAGCTGATCTAAAAGCTTGTTGATCGGCATCAAGGCCCGCCAAAATACATTTTAGTCTTATGACATTTAGTCGACTAAAACTAGACTAACACTAAAACATTCCAGGTGACTTAAATGTGACTGAAACTAAATGAAAACTATTGAAGAGACTACGACTACGACTAAAACTAAAATCAAAATGTGCTGCCAAAAACAACACTGGTGGTGGTGCATGGTGGTGCTCTATAGGACACTGCAGGTTCCCAAACTGTTTCATGCCAAGGACCCCCAAATTGACTCTAATTAGCCATTTGAAATTAGCCCCATTTGAAAAGATGTGCCAGGGACCCCCATTTGAAAAGATGTGCCAAGGACCCCCATAAGAGAAGATTGTTACGGCTCTAGCAGTGATTCTCAACCAATTCAAGGACCCCCAGTTTGACCTGCATATTAGTCGGCAGACCCCCATTTAATGGAAATTCTATCTCTGGGACCCCCATTTATATTGTAAGTTGCTCCATTTACAATATGTTTGAGAGTGTACAAAGGGAACCAAATGGACCTCGTTTAGCGGACTGACCTCATGCTTCCTTCTATGCATGAGGAGTCCAAGCTGCGTCGTTTTACCTGACAGGGGAGAGTTCCCCCGGCCGGACGTAGAGCGCGTGGAAGGATCACGTTATTCCAACCGGTAACCAGCTCCTCGTTTTTCTTTAAAACCTTGAAAAACTAGATTAATTACATTGATCCAAAAACTAGATTCATTCCATTGATCCAAAAACTAGATTCCTTCCATTGATCCAAGCCGGAACACATTAATTGATCATTAAAACAAAACATGCTCTGGAAATGCCCACACGGCCCACCCATCTGATCTGACCCACTTATAACCCATTAGGACTTGAGGCCGATCATTGTACTAAATGCCTTCTGAAATCAGTAGTTCTCTCACACTCTCAAGATGTGTCAACAATAGAGCGTCGCAGTCCCGCCCCCTTTCATGACGACGTCAGGCCCAGGAAATGAATCCCAATGCATTTTCCCCCATAGACATTTCAAAAAGCATTTATTTAAAGACCTTTTTTTAGTGTCGTACGAAGCCAACTCGAGTCGTGACAAATCATGACGACAAACTATTTTGGACCAAACTGATAATTACAAAGAACCTGCCGTTTTTTTTCCTACTTTCTAATTCTTTGTTTGGCCCATGTTTATTGTCATGATTTGTCACGACAAGAGTTGGCCTCTTCCGCGGCGTAAATGTCTTTAAATAGATACTTTCTGAAAAGTCTATTCATGAGGAAAATGAAGGGGGATTTCTTTTCCGGGGGTCTCTCGAGGGGGTGGGACTGCGACGCTCTATAGCAGATGTGTACAAGCTTGCAAGCGTGTACATCTATTGGTGAATAGCCAACTCAAACATCTAAAGTGATACCGAAGCTTTGGCTGGTTTTACACACGGCAAGGATGGCAGCAGTTTTCTGGGCGTCTGGATACTGTATATATGGAGCATAAAAAACGAATGCTGCTTCTCCAACGTTTATTAGATTCTGGGAAACGGAAGAAAAGCAGACCTTTCCCAGATGACCCGAGAGGTCTGGATATAGTTCACGGCGTGGCACAAGATCAGAAAGACATTTTGGCACTTAAACCATTCTGACCTGAGATCAGATTCATATGATGTTTCCACTGGACACACACTGGTCTGATTAACCCATTCTGACCTGAGATCAGATTCTAAAAAATGTTGTTGTTCTTCGATTTTTCAAAAATAGCAGACCTACAAGCTCGTAGCGCGCCACTCGGTGGCGCGCTATGAGCTTGTAGATCTGCTATTTTTCAATGGCTAAAGCATAACATGATGCTAACACCAAAATGTGTTCCCGTTCAGAATGGGTTAAACCATTCAAAGCTACACCAGTAGAACTGGTTCAGTGGAACAGTAGTATTCTTTTTTTTTTTCAATCGATTCTTTGACACACAGGGAGCCTGGACAGTGTAAGGCTTTAAGAGCTGGGAGTGATATGCTCCACTTTCTATGGTACTCGAGCAGCACCCTATCTGAATCAAATCGTCGGATCGATTTTCTTCTTTTGAAGGCAGTGTTTCAGTAGTCAAGTCTACTGAAGAGGTTTTTCTCAATCCTACGGTGAATTTAGATGTCCCACATGCGTCGGTAAAGGCGGAAAATCTCTGATCGTCTCGGCTATGCAAGAAGTTAAGAACTATATATACGGACGTTCAGACACTCCGTTTCACACTGTATGGACTGTGCTGTAATAGAGGAATAGGTTGTGTTATTTAATTTACAGCGCGGGGTGTTGACAGTTAAAATCCGGGCCCGGTGTGAAACCACTTGAGAGCCTCTGGCCTAGAATAAGAGACCCACCTGCCCTCAACACTAATAATGCATAAGGCTGCAGTGTTAACGGAGGCGTGTGGCATCATTAGCCACTTAGTGCTACAGTAGCTCTCACATTAAGCCCCAGACGACCCCGTCCCATCCCTGCACGATGTGTCCTTCAATTCATCACACATCATGCACACACTCCGCGCTCCAACTTAACCCCATAACCCCTTATCCCTGAACTTATTTGCCTTTTCTTTTTACTATTTAAAACATTTTACAATAGTTTAAAGTAAAAAAAAAAAAGGGATAAGGGTGGTGCAAGATGGAGCCCTCCATTCCTGACCATCTGATGCGTGGCGAGAGAGAGAGAGAGAGCATCGCTTTGATGAGGGGTTTGTATAGTCAACTAAAACTAAAATATATGAAAAATCCAAAACTATTATAACCTTGCGTCACACATATACTGTAGCACATGTATTATGGTCAACAGAAGCACGACAGCATTATGTGTTTTATGTGTGAAATCAAAATGTTTTGTGGTTTTGTAAACATTTGACTGTAGCTCAGTGTTCGTCCTGAGATTGGGAGGTCGTAACAAAGACTATAAAACTGGACCCTCCTCCTTGGCACTGAGCAAAAGCTACTTACTTCCTTTACTAACCATTTGAGACCTTGTTTTATACTCTTTTTTTATAGTCTTAAAAGGACTTCATCCATTTTCAAACTATCTTCATAAACCCCATAAATATTCTCTTCTGGCGGTCCCTCCCTCGCACAAAACCTTTTCAGATGGGCGTCTGCGGCCAAATATATCTCAATTTGAGGGTCATTGGCAAGGGGAAAAGTCTGAGAACCACTGCCCTATACAGTATGTAACATTTAGACATCATTTAGCAGATGTTCTTAATCCAGAGCAACTTGCAGTATACACAAGAACAACACATGGTAATACATCAAATACATAAAAAAGGCATCAAGAATCAAAGTAAGCTAAGAACCTGAACAGTGGAATATCTATATAATGAAACTATGCGTATACACTATAGAGTGCTCCAGTCGCTACCACTTCGTCTCTTCCACTGAGGTTTTGAAAGGTACCTTTGCTGAAAGATACCTGAAAGGTACCTTTGGGAGCCACACCTCCGATGGTGTGTTTTAAGGGGTGTTTTTTGTAACATAAGTTGAGACTTTGCATACGCCTCTAATGTTGTCGAGGCTAGAGCAAGTGCTATACGGCAAGTGCTATACGGGGCTATAGGATGGAGTCTGAAGAGGTGGGTTTTCAGACATGTTGCCTCTCCCCAACCTCCCTCCGTCTCTCCTCCCAGCTCCTCTGGGGGGCGCTACAGGCCCGCCTGGAGGCCCCGGAGAGAGGCTCTGAACATTGACAGCATCTTCACCCCCCGGCAGAGAGACCCTCCTCCCGGCTACAGCAGCACCACCCTCCCGGGGCCCCCATGCCACCCTCAAGGCTACAGCACCACCCTCCCGGGCCCCCCATGCCACCCTCAAGGCTACAGCCCCTGCCTCCCTCCGCCGGAGCCCCAGCACCACAGGAGCCCAGGGCCGGCGTCGGGCCCCTTGCCCCTCCCTGCACAGCAGCAGCAGCAGCAGGTATCGATTTCCGATACTTCCTTGGGCATGAAAATGAAACACATCAATACTACTCTGTCCCGAAATCTGAGGGGAAATCTGAGGGTTCACCACCACCATATAGCTGGTGGTGGTGACGGGGCGTTGCCTTAGCAACCGGAACCAATGTTAAAAGCTGCCAGTCATTATATACACGGAGTATACGTCGGGGCTGAAAAGGTCCGCTATAGCATCCCCTAGCGGAAAAATAATTTCCGCTAGGGGAAAGAGAATTAAACAAGAATGCCTATAAAGCTCACGGAGAATGGGTTTTATGCCATTCAGACTATGGGGTTTTGTGGGGCAAAGTCTCCCATTGGGCTTAGAGGCAGCCAATCATGAAAAAAAGTCTCCACTATACGGTCGCTATACTAGACGTAGTAGCAAATCAATGTAAAGTCCAAAAAAGCACCTGGTCAAAAAAAGTCTGCGAACCGAACAACACATAGGTGTTTTCAGAACCGAACAACACATAGGTGTTTTCAGAACCGAACAACACATAGGTGTTTTCAGAACCGAACAACGTCATAGGTGTTTTCAGAACCGAACAACACATAGGTGTTTTCAGAACCGAACAACACACAGGTGTTTTCAGAACCGAACAACACATAGGTGTTTTCAGAACCGAACAACACACAGGTGTTTTCAGAACCGAACAACACATAGGTGTTTTCAGAACCGAACAACACATAGGTGTTTTCAGAACCGAACAACACATAGGTGTTTTCAGAACCGAACAACACATAGGTGTTTTCAGAACCGAACAACACATAGGTGTTTTCAGAACCGAACAACACATAGGTGTTTTCAGAACCGAACAACACATAGGTGTTTTCAGAACCGAACAACACATAGGTGTTTTCAGAACCGAACAACACATAGGTGTTTTCAGAACCGAACAACACACAGGTGTTTTCAGAACCGAACAACACATAGGTGTTTTCAGAACCGAACAACACATGGGTGTTTTCAGAACCGAACAACACATAGGTGTTTTCAGAACCGAACAACACATAGGTGTTTTCAGAACCGAACAACACATAGGTGTTTTCAGAACCGAACAACACATACGTAGGTGTTTTCAGAACCGAACAACACATAGGTGTTTTCAGAACCGAACAACACATAGGTGTTTTCAGAACCGAACAACACATAGGTGTTTTCAGAACCGAACAACACATAGGTGTTTTCAGAACCGAACAACACATACTGTAGGTGTTTTCAGAACCGAACAACACATAGGTGTTTTCAGAACCGAACAACACATGGGTGTTTTCAGAACCGAACAACACATAGGTGTTTTCAGAAAACTGTTTTTTCTGCTTTTCTTTTTTTTTCCTTCTCTTTTTTCTTCCTCCAATGAGCAGGGCTTAGCGGAGACGGCCGCCGCCCTGAGGAGAGGAGGAGGAGAGGCCGGGGGCGGGGCCGGGGAGCAGGGACCGCCGGGGGGCGGGGGCAGGATGGCCCCGCCCCCCCTCCCTCCTCCCCTCCACCAGCCGCGGCTCATACAGCGCATGGAGAGCGGCTACGAGAGCAGCGAGAGGAACAGCAGCAGTCCAGACAGGTAATACCAACGCACGCACGCACGCATGCACACACACACACACACACACACGCACGCGCGCATGCGCGGAAGTATATGCACGTGCACGGCACGCACAGTACGTACATCAAGTACATATGCAAATGAACAGACATTATGTGTGCATGCATGAAAGGCGAATAATAGGCACATGAATAATGCATGTGCATATTTGGCCTTGCATACATATGCCTGCTCGTAATATATAAACAAGAATGCGCACGTGCACGCACAGTCACATGCACGCACGCACGCACACGCACACACTGTACGTGTACTATGGTCAAGACAAACATAGACAAATGCTCAAACAAGTGTGTGCGGCGTGCGCAAAGTCATGAAGGAGTTATAAAAGAACTGGGCCACCCCAAGGGCACGCATACACACACACACACACACACACACACGAGTGCCCGCCCACACACACACACACGCACACATCCACCACACGTGTATAGGACATTCATACCAATGCTCACTCACATTGATTCTGTACTCGTGCTACCATCACTGCATTGTTATACTGTAGCTATTGAAAAAATAGCAGATCTACAAGCTCATAGCGCGGCACCGAGTGCCACGCTATGAGCTTGTAGGTCTGCTATTTTTTGAGAAATCGTGAAAATGTGCCTCAAATCTTTGAATATATTATTATCATTACAGAGTGAACATTTTTTAACTCAAATCTTTGCTTCTGGGGAGGTCCCTGGAACAACATATTTTATATATGAAGCACTAATATATATATAGCACTGAAGAAGGTCTTAGGACCGAAACGTTTGCTTTTTAATTGCACTTTGAGCACAGAGCTCTTTATGAGCATGATAAAATAAGTCTCAGTCTAAGGAGTTTTAGTTCTATTTTTTTAATACGGTGAGCGAGTCTTTTTCTGTCAAAGTTTTCCCGGGCAGAGGCATAATTACATATAATCTTTGGGGGTCCTTGACATGAAATATTGAGCACCACCGATATAGAAACATGGGTATTTCAGAAAGAATTTAAATTTCTAAATTTCGAAGTCATGTCTAAAGGGGTTAAGACACGGCAGTCTTGCTCCTGTTTATACATTATTGATCTGATAAGACCTTGCATATCAGAAAGGAGGCCTTGGATCCGGGAGGAAAAGCCTGTTGCAGAGTCTAGACTCAAATCCATCAGTTTAACCTCTAGACTCTGGGAAGAAATCTTTTAGAAATTTAGAAAAACAGCCGTCAAGAGACCATAATAGTGTCTTTTCCTTCAGAGCTCCGTTTGAAAACATAATCCTATTCTAATTAGCTGGGATTTAATGTTAAATAATAATGGATTTTATTGCTATTATATACAGTATACATAGATATACACAGATATAGCTGGTGCTTTGATGATTTCATTGTTATCGTGTTCCACAGGACATAAGATACAAGAGCTCGCTCAGCGTTCTACCAGTAATTTAATAACATCACGAGTTCATGTTACACTTGCTATCTCCTAATGCCCCCTCTCTGTCTGTCCGTTTGTCTCTTTGTCTGTCTGTTTGTCTGTTTGTCTGTGTCTGTCTGTTTGTCACTCTCTTTGTGTCTGTCTGTTTGTCTCTCTCTTTGTGTCTGTCTGTTTGTCTCTCTCTCTTTGTGTCTGTCTCTCTCTCTTTGTGTCTGTCTGTCTGTCTCTCTCTCTTTGTGTCTGTCTCTCTCTCTTTGTGTCTGTCTGTTTGTCTCTCTCTCTTTGTGTCTGTCTGTCTGTCTGTCTCTCTCTCTTTGTGTCTGTCTGTCTCTCCGTTTGTCTCTCTCTCCCCCCTCTCTCTGTCTCTCTCTCCCTCTCTCTCTCAGAGAGGTGGCGGGGCAGCAGCAGCAGAAGCAGCGTGTGCTGATGTCAGGTCCCTCGTGGCGTTCGGTGCCCAAGTCCAAGAGCAGCGGTGCCATCTTACAGGAGCTGACATCTGCCAGCAACCTAGGTGTGTGTGTGTGTGTGTGTGTGTCTGTACGTACGCGTGTAAAAATGCGTGTTTGCATGCGAGTTCCATGTGGTATCCGTGTATAGAAAAAGTTTACCACTATAAGCTGCATTCGTATCGTGGGAAACATTTAGTGGGAATACGCGATGCATCGTTAGCTGGTATGGACGGACCTTTCTGATGCATCGTTAGCTGGTATGGACGGACCTTTCTGATGCATCGTTAGCTGGTATAGACGGACCTTTCTGATGCATCGTTAGCTGGTATAGACGGACCTTTCTGATGCATCGTTAGCTGGTAT
Source organism: Protomyctophum bolini (assembly GCF_963924005.1). Classification (NCBI taxonomy): domain Eukaryota; kingdom Metazoa; phylum Chordata; class Actinopteri; order Myctophiformes; family Myctophidae; genus Protomyctophum; species Protomyctophum bolini. The sequence goes on along the minus strand of NC_137879.1, from coordinate 6,844,278 downwards.
AGACGGACCTTTCTGATGCATCGTTAGCTGGTATAGACGGACCTTTCTGATGCATCGTTAGCTGGTATGGATGGACCTTTCTGATGCATCGTTAGCTGGTATGGATGGACCTTTCTGATGCATCGTTAGCTGGTATAGACGGACCTTTCTGATGCATCGTTAGCTGGTATGGATGGACCTTTCTGATGCATCGTTAGCTGGTATAGACGGACCTTTCTGATGCATCGTTAGCTGGTATGGATGGACCTTTCTGATGCATCGTTAGCTGGTATAGACGGACCTTTCTGATGCATCGTTAGCTGGTATGGACGGACCTTTCTGATGCATCGTTAGCTGGTATAGACGGACCTTTCTGATGCATCGTTAGCTGGTATAGACGGACCTTTCTGATGCATCGTTAGCTGGTATGGACGGACCTTTCTGATGCATCGTTAGCTGGTATAGATGGACCTTTCTGATGCATCGTTAGCTGGTATGGACGGACCTTTCTGATGCATCGTTAGCTGGTATAGATGGACCTTTCTGATGCATCGTTAGCTGGTATGGACGGACCTTTCTGATGCATCGTTAGCTGGTATAGACGGACCTTTCTGATGCATCGTTAGCTGGTATAGACGGACCTTTCTGATGCATCGTTAGCTGGTATGGATGGACCTTTCTGATGCATCGTTAGCTGGTATAGATGGACCTTTCTGATGCATCGTTAGCTGGTATAGACGGACCTTTCTGATGCATCGTTAGCTGGTATGGACGGACCTTTCTGATGCATCGTTAGCTGGTATGGATGGACCTTTCTGATGCATCGTTAGCTGGTATGGACGGACCTTTCTGATGCATCGTTAGCTGGTATGGACGGACCTTTCTGATGCATCGTTAGCTGGTATGGATGGACCTTTCTGATGCATCGTTAGCTGGTATAGACGGACCTTTCTGATGCATCGTTAGCTGGTATAGACGGACCTTTCTGATGCATCGTTAGCTGGTATAGACGAACCTTTCTGGAGAAAAGTCACTATAGCATCACAGAGCCCTGTGGGATTCCATGGTCCGCATAACAACTTCCACGTCCTCTTCCGTGTGCTTATCTGTGCGTGTGCGTGCGTGCATGCATGCGTGCGTCCGTGTGTGTGTGTGTGTGTGCGCATGCCGCAGGCTCCGGGGGGCGCAGCGAGCTGGACGAGCTGCAGGAGGAGGTGGCGAGGAGAGCCAGGCACCAGGAGCAGCAGAGGAGGAGGGAGGCGGAGAAGGAGGTGGCCATGGGCTTCAACCCCAAACCCAGCAAGTACCTGGACCTGGACCAGCTGCAGCACCAGGGTATGTATGTATGCATGTATGTATGTATGGAAGAACCCTATAGAGCGTCGCAGGCACCTCCCAAGGACCAGGAGTGAATTCCCCGTTCATTTTCCTCATAGACTTTTCAAAAAGTATATATATATATAAAGACGTTTACACACCGCGGACAAAGCCAACTGGAGTTGTGACGGCAAATGACAGTAAACAACGTGACAGGATACAACACTTTTTGTTTTGTTTGCTTATTAAACTTCACTTGATGTTGAGAGACCGGGGAGAGCAGACAATGAAGCAGGCAGCATGCAGTGCGCACGGTCACACAGACTGCGTTGCTGCGCAGTGCGCACGGTCACACAGACTGCGTTGCTGCGCAGTGCGCACCCATCGTCAAATAAAGTTCTTCAGTCTCTAGCTTTGATGACTGTCTTCTTCACTGGAAACTACACATTGTTATAATTAAGGTGCATGCTTCATTTTACAGTCTAAAATTATATTCTTTGCAAGCAAGCAGCCAAAACGTCCCGGCAAAGCCTTTGTGCTTCCTAAGGGCTTTGCATTGACGTCGAGACCATGCAGGTAGGAATGGATAAACAACAGTCCATCCTCTGCAAACGGCCTGTTTTCAGTTTCACTAGTGTTTCCTCTTTATACTTTTGGATACAGTGCCATTTCTTGTGTTAACTATAGCTGCAGATTAGACAAAGACAAAAGAGGAGGCAGCAGCTGGAAGGAATCAATCTATTAACGACCAATTTATTCCCCAACGTCCGACGGTGTTTTGCGCACCAAATATATTCATTATCTCCATTCTCACAGTTCACAACAAAGATCTGCAGTGCAAAGCCATCCTATACTAATCATGCGAGGGTAGTAGAATAATAGTATAGGCCTACAGGTATGTAAAATCATTACAATTATAAGTATAATGGTGGGTGGGGGGGAAACAGCTTCTTTGCCGTTTATTATGCCACTTTACATTTTGAGTCATTCTCTGTATCACAAATGTATAGGCCTATACTGTAGTCTGAGAGAAATACAAAGTCTACAGTTACTGATTATGCCAAATGCCACATACGGGTATATGCAGCCTGTTTATTTTGATCCATACAGTATACTCTGTCTCTCAGGGTGTTGTTGGGTTGCATGGTGACCCACCTGTGCCAACTAACATAGCCCCTATTCAGATGGATCCCCATTAGCTGCCACCGAAGTAGCAGCTACTCTTCCTGGGATCCACTATTCAGAGTAATGTGGAGAGAGAGAGAGAGAGAGAGAGAGAGAGAGGACACAAGGAGGTTGACAGTGACAGTGCAGGGAGGGAGAGCAGCTGGCAATGGCATGGGGGTGAAGGCAGTCTTTAATGTTAATTTAAATTGAGATATTCCTCTAAATTAATTGAGGTTAAAAAAAGAACACAATTTTCTGCGCCGTCGCCCCCCTTCAGAAGCTACTAGTAGCTGGTGAACAAATCAGGCATTCAAGGCCTGCCAAAATACACTTTAGTCAACCATACCGTAAATTAAATGTAGATTTAGTTGATTAAAATCGTGTCATATTTTAGTCACATTTCAGATGACTAAACTAAATCAGAATCTGCGTCGGGTTGATCAGAGACTATATATCGCTATTGCCAAGGTGGTCCTTGGCATGGAGGCCTTTGGGCACCTCTGATTGACAGTCGAGAGAGAGAGAGAAGGAGGGAGGGATGGGCCGGACGGACATGGATGGATGGAGGGAGGGAGGCAGGAGGAATGGAAGGTAGGCGACAGGATGGAATGGTGGTTGATAGAAGGATGAAGGAATGGATGGATGGATGAGGGGAGAGAGAGAGAGAGAGAGAGAGAGAAGAAACAAACAAACAAGGAGGTAGTGAGGGAGGGAGGGAGATCGATGGAGATGAAACAAGAGAAGAGGATGTTGAAGGTAGCTGTCAGTCAGGCAGACGCCCTGCTGTCACCTGTTGTCTGTCTGTCCGTCCGTCCGTCCGTCCGTCCGTCCGTCCGTCCGTCCGTCTGTCCGTCCTTGTAAGGGTTTTGTGTGCATATGTGAGTGTAGGCTTGCACATTTTGTTTGTGTGTATGTACAGTATGCGCTTGACTTTATTCCCCGTGCAGTGAAGGTATAGGTATATGTGCGTGTGTGTGTGTGTGTGTGTGTGTGTGTGTGTGTGTGTGTGCGTGCGTGTTTGTGCCTGTGTGCGCGCGTGCGTGTGTATGTTTGTGTACTTGTGTGAGGGCCCACAAGATTTAGAAAATAGTCTTGATGCTCACAAGGGAAACGGTTGCTTTTATGTTTTTTCTCTCTTTTTTTATATAAATTACGATTAGTCTTTTGGGATTAGTCTTTTATAAGCTCTTATAAGCATCTGAGGCACAGTGTGAGTACTGACTTACGCGCTATTATAGACCAAAAATAGCCGACTGGCTATTTTTAGAGAGTAAGTCAGTACAACGCATGCTTTAGGGTTAGGATTAAAGGAGTAGTTCAACCCAAAAAAAAAATCTAAATTGTTTTCTCAATTACAGTACACACCCCATGAAGCCTTGAATTCATGGTGAGTTTTGCCAGCTGCTTTGAAAAGCAGCTGGCAAAACTTGATTTAGTTTTGGGTCTGAGAGGCTAAATGTCATCTAATGGTTGGTCCGTTGCTCAAATGCTCAAAAAATAATGGACATCGACATAAAAAGGGTTGAAAATAGTGATGCACCGAATATTCGGCAGCAGAAAATATTTTGGCAGAAAATGGCTAAAAAAATATTTTCGGCCGAAAAGATATATCACCGAATATCGCATGCAATTAATGCATTCAAAAGAGCTGAATAAATATTTTATGGACCCCATAGTCAGGGCTGCACATAAGCGGTGAGCCAGTGCGCATGCATGCGTCATCAACATTCATTATGCGTTGTCAATTCAGATGTGGAGCGAACTAAAAAGTAAAAGTTGTAAAAAGGGCATGTGAGCCATGTGTGTGTCTGACTGCCCTTCCTGGGACGTTGTGAGCTATAGTAGATCGGCGAATTAAATAAAAAAATAAAAAATATTGCTTTGATGCTCATATTATCCTTAGTAAGTTTGTATCAGAATATGCATATATAGGGCTGGAATACACAGTGACATGGACCTATAGCTGCAATTTGCAACTCTACTTTTTTTTTTTTAATAATGGGATGAATCTAGAGTTGTAATACTCCCCAGTCCCCACTTATCCAAGAAATATCGTTTTTCTATAAGTTATTCATGCATCCGCCCATAGTGATTATGATTTGAGTTACATTTTGCCATAAATCAGGTAGCTTTAAGGTACGGCCATGACAGCAATGGTAGGTAAAAAGTTATATAATATTAATCATATTCGGGTATTCGGTTTTCGGCCAATAATTTCCCTTTCGGTGCATCCCCAGTTTAAAACCACCCCTCTAAGCTATATAAGACTTGGCCATAAAAACCCCATACTTTGAAGTCTGAACGCTGCAACAACGTGAAGCCGTGAGCTGATAGGCCGAGGCACTGCACTGATTATACCAGCTGCTCATAAAACAGAGTTTGCTGCAACTGGCAAGTATGTTTTTTGATGACCTACAAACTCCTCCAATCATGAAATTATTATCTTAGGAATGCAACAAAAAAAATGTAATCTCCATGAATTCAAGTTTCCATGGAGTGTGTAAAATCGGGGGTGAACTCTTGGCTCCTCTCCAGAGGGATTGGAGTTCAGTGTGCGTGTGTGTGTGTGTGTGTCTATGCTGTTAATACATGGCCTTGTGCTGAGGCAGGTGAAGACTCACCCACCTGTATAGCACTTGACCCTTGACCATGATTGGCGGAAGGCCGCTCTCTATCCTGATTGGATGAAGGCTGGGCGACTTATAGCCAAAAACGAAACCTATGAGTTTGTTTACCCCCAGGAATGAACTGGGGACAGGGAGGAACTCCTTATACGGTCAGCACACTCGTAGGGGATGGATTATCACAAACAAAACAAAAGAAATAAGTGATATTTGAATTAAGGGAAATCAATAATCTGGCCATTCCAGGCTCCAATGTTCTCACTTCAACCACTCTGCCCCCTGCTGCTGCGTAGATAACATTACAGCTAACAACAGCGGAACAACACATCTCAGCAATTGGATAACGGTTGTTACTACTAATGATGAAAACTAAACAAAACTAAGCTAATGGTGTGAACACTATGCCATCCTAAACTCCCAAACCCTCTTGATTCTTTCATTTCTTCCCCCCAAGCAGGTGGTGGTTGCTCTTTTGTTGTCGTGTTGCAAGATTCCCTTCGTTTCTTTAAACCAGTGGTTCAAAGTGGGGTCCCGAGGTGGTCTGTGACCTTATATGTGTATACAAAACTGGGGGTCCTTGAAATCAAAATGTAAAAAAGGTTGATAAGAACCACTGCTTTAAAACTGACTAACAGAGACCATGACGGGGTGCGTTCACTGGGCTACAGTATGCGCACGCACGCACGTGCACGCACGCACACACTTTTGGAGTAGCTTAGTGAACGCAGCCCAGAATCTGTCCTTCATTCTTCTAACCATGAACAACAACTGTTTGACCAACTAATTGACATACACACACACACACACACACACACACACACACACACACACACACACACACACACTTTTGGAGTTGTCTGTAGCTTAGTGAACGCAGCCCAGAATCTGTCCTTCATTCTTCTAACCATGAACAACAACTGTTGGACCAACTAATTGACATACACACACACACACACACACTTTTGGAGTTATCTGTAGCTTAGTGAACGCAGCCCAGAATCTGTCCTTCATTCTTCTAACCATGAACAACAACTGTTTGACCAACTAACTGACACACACACACACACACACACACACACACACACACACAGGAGCGTATAATTGCATGCCGACCCCCCCATAACCACTCCTTCTGCTCTGCTTCTGTTCTCCTGTCTGTCTCTCTCACACTTTCTGTCTTTCTTTCATCCCTCCTTCTCTGTGACATCATCACCACCGGCCTGGCCCCGCCTCCCCTCCTCCATCTTTCTCTCTCCCTGTCATCCCTTCTTCCTCCCTCCCTCCCTCCCTCCCTCCCGTTCTATTGGTTAATATTCTCAGCTGTGCTCAGGCCCGTGCACGAGTCTAACGCTCATAGCGGATTGGCCGTAGCCGCGTGCATGAGGAGTACCGCCGGAGGCCCAATCAAACGCAGGCAGGAACAGGAAGTGGTGGTGGTGGAGCGGGAGACGCCGGCAAGCGCCGGCAATAACCGCCCACAGCAGCCTCACAGGTACCACATGACCCCCCCCCCCACACACACACCCCCCCCATCTCGTCCCGTGTGTCCGTCAGTAAGTAAGTGGTGCCTCGTATAGCCTCGTGACCCCCGACCCCATCCCACCACACCCCCGTCCCACATGGAGTCCATTGTGTGTGTGTCCAGTCCACAGCACTGCGCCTCAGGACCCCCACTCGTATGTGTGTGTATGTGCGTGTGTGTGTGTGTGTGTGTATTCATACTCCAGTTTTAGGTGATAAGGTGACTACCGCGGCGTGACATCATGTTGTAGTTTTAGGTGATAAGGTGACTACCGCGGCGTGACATCATGTTGTAGTATTAGGTGATAAGGTGACTACCGCGGCGTGACATCATGTCGTAGCTTTAGGTGATAAGGTGACTACCGCGGCGTGACATCATGTCGTAGTTTTAGGTGATAAGGTGACTACCGCGGCGTGACATCATGTTGTAGTTTTAGGTGATAAGGTGACTACCGCGCTAGTACCGCGGCGTGACATCATGTCGTAGTTTTAGGTGATAAGGTGACTACCGCGGCGTGACATCATGTTGTAGTTTTAGGTGATAAGGTGAAAATGTCGCTTTGCTAGGCTCTGCCGCTACCGAGAGAGAGAGAGAGAGAGAGACATAGGCTCTGTGCTGCTGCTGTGTGTGTGTGTGTGTGTGTGTGTGTGTGTGTGTGTGTGTGTGTGTGTGTGTGTGTGTGTGTGTGTGCGCGCGCGTGCGTGTGTGTGTGTTTGTGTGTGTGTGCGCGAGTGCGCGGGATCTTCAGCGTGTTTGAATAGATGGTGCGCAGTGATTGGTCAGTCGCTGTGATTGACAGCCTAAACTTAACTCTAACCTCATTAAAACTGTAAAACTAGTAGCTGGGGGGCGTGTCCAAGGACCCGGAAGAATGAGGCAATCTACTGAAGGTACCATTCGAGCTGCTAAGGATGATGCAAAACATTAAAAGTTACAAAATACCCATTTTGACCTGGGGACGACTCTACAAATGCCAAAATCCTTACAGTTTTCTGAAAAAACCCATGTTTCTATGTCAGTGGTTCTCAAACTATTTAATGTCAAGGACTCCTGGAATTATCTGTATTTAGCCACCGGCCCCCATCTGAAAATATGTTGTTCCAGGGACCCCCCGCAGAAGCAAAGATCGGAGTTAAAAACGAACGTCCCTGAAAGAATATATTTAAACATTTGGGCCACATTTTCACGATTTCTCACAAATAACAGACCTATACAAGCTCGCTATGAGCTTGTAGATCTTCTATTTTTCCAATAGCTAAACCATAACATACAGTAATGCTTAAAACACCAAGAGGGGTTCCCGGCCAGAATGGGTTAAAACTCAAACTCAGGATTTCCCAGTGCAGTGCAGCGCCTCGGTTATTTCTTTTTTTATCCCCGGATAACAAGACTTTCAGAGAGATCACTGTAGAGTCACAATCTCTGAATGCTGAGTCACTAAACCTCACGTAAGCTGAGCGAGGAAGCTGTCATTTGTGACTGGGGGGGCTTACAGAAAGGGACTCATCAGGGAGTATTTTTTTTTTTTTACAGATTATTAAAGTACAGAATGTAAGCTTTCATATGATGTATCAGTCAATGAAATTGAAACGACTTTGAAGGAGATATTGACCATTTTAAACTGGTTGCACCAAAATACCCAAAGCTGTGGGTGCGGCTTCAGTTCAGGTGGATCACCACCCATCACCATCCCACCAGGCAAACCAGGCATACTTCATGAACTTCCTCCTTATATAACAATAAGACCTGATTATCATGTTTTAAGGAATACAATATGCCTTTTGTATTCTTTCTGTACATCATATTTTTATGCTAGACGTGTGAGGGAAATTAAGATTCTTCGGATTATTCGTTTTTTTAAAACGCCGCTAACCAACTAACCGGTTAATCGATCGATAAGCTTATCATTCAAAACGTATCAATTAATGCATTGATCGATAAATCCCCATCCCTAATTGCATCAGTCTGGCCCACGGGACTATAGAGACGGTATTTAATTAATTGTACCAGGAGACACGCAGGGGGTTCAATCAAATCAGTGTCTTGACTGCGTTTAATAATGATATATTCTATTTATACAGCACCTTTCAAGGGACTCAATTGCACTTTACGTTAATTAGAAATGATCGTGAAATCATTAATTTAAATCTGTAAAAGTTAAGTGCGTTAAGTCCTTCCGTAGACAGTATATAGAGCAGGGCCCTCTTCAACAAAGACCTCTTAGCTGAGAGAGAGAGAGATGAACTACATGTTGATGTTAAAGACCTCTTAGCTGAGAGAGAGAGAGATGAACTACATGTTGATGTTAAAGACCTCTTAGCTGAGAGAGAGAGAGATGAACTACATGTTGATGTTAAAGACCTCTTAGCTGAGAGAGAGAGAGATGAACTACATGTTGATGTTAAAGACCTCTTAGCTGAGAGAGAGAGAGATGAACTACATGTTGATGTTAAAGACCTCTTAGCTGAGAGAGAGAGAGAGAGATGAACTACATGTTGATGTTAAATGTGTATCTTCGGATGTTTTACGACTTAAGGTGAGACCTTAGAGTATATATGAATAGAGAAGGCACCCAGAGGAAACACTTAAGGCGAAATGGACATAGTGGCCGAATGAAGGTATTGCAGTTGGCCCCAAACACATGAACGCGCTGGTCCGTTGACTATATCATTGTGCACGTTCACGACGGACGCACGCTCGTGCGCGTTTGTGCGCGTTCAACGGCATGCAGCGCCTTCATGTGTTTGGGGCCACTCACTATCGCATTCCATCCCAGAATGCACTCTGTTCCTACCCGGAAGGAGGAGTGAAATCGCCTCATGCGCTTTTGAGCAACTTAATGCAAGTGGATGGAAGGAGAACTCGGGTGTCTTCTCTATTCATATATACTCTAAGGGTGAGACATGGTAGGTGAATAGGGGGGAAAAAAGTTAACTAATAGCTATCACAATGAAACTTCTCCAGTTGATTACTTATATTAAAACTAAGATTTTTTTGTATTACAAGTTTTCTGAAATGATATGTTTAAATATGCAAATTAGGCATTATATGCGCTAATTTGCATACATTTCGGGACGATAAATCTGAAGATCGGATAAAGCCAGGTTCAAAATTATTGTTTAATTTTGTTGACATATTAGAGGGGATTTTAGATATCTCTAATTATCACTCCACACATCAGAAAATAGTGTCAACAGGCATAAAAAACCCAATTTTCGGCATGTTTTTAGGTATAAAATGTGAATGATATATCAACAAACCCCTCTGTAAATTCCTGCGGAATATAGTTATGAATAAGACTGGAAAGTTTGGTGTATGTGAGTGCACCTGAAGTGGAGATTCTTTGTCCCAAGGTATGAGGAAAACTCATTTTGAGAAAACGGCCTTTAAAGATTTGTATTGTAAAATTCCAAAACGTTTTATTTGAAGCCACTACTTCGCGACTAAATATCTCATCCAAACCTTGGCAACAAGATAATATATACATATATCATTGGAAAGCTCTGGACCTCGAGCTGACTGTGGTTTGATCCAAATATGGTCACTTCCTTTGTACCAACAACCAATCATGAAAATAGAGAAACGAGGCATTTGTTTTCCTTAACCCATTCTGACCGGGAACCCGTTTTGGTGTTAGCATCATGTTATGCTTTAGCTATTGAAAAATAGCAGATCTACAAGCTCATAGCGCGCCACCGAGTGGCGCGCTACGAGCTTGTAGGTCTGCTATTTTTGAAAAATCGAAGAACGACTGACATTTTTTAGAATCTGATCTCAGGTCAGAATGGGTTAATCAGACCAGTGTGTGTCCAGTGGAAACCTCGTATGAATCTGATCTCAGGTCAGAATGGGTTAATCGTATGGTCAGACATTATGCCAATTATGAAAATTGCTCAACATATGCAAGTTAGCATCTGGCTAGTTTCTACATGCTGGCGACCCATACTAAACATTTCTAACATAAAACGTCGGTGTACTCAACATGTCTGGGTTCACATTCTGGCTACTAGGGGGCTACTAAAATGGTGGTCCGCGTGGCTCAAATGCTGAATAAATGATGGGCCTTTGATATGAAAAAAAACCCACTGTTGGGTATATATACAGTATAAGGAGAGGAAGATGATGAGGATGAGGAGGAGTAGAGGAAGGTACAGCTCAGCACTCTGTGCTTTTTATTACCTCCCTCTCTCTCTCTCTCCGAACGTCTATTGATCAACGCCGTGCCCTCTGATTTATGGTACCGCCGCTGCCGCCGCAAAGCCTGCTGGGTAATTACTGAGGCTTGGAGGAGGAGGTGGGGTGTGTGTGTGTGTGTGTGTGTGTGTGTGTGGGGGGGGGGGGGGTAGGTGATAATGTGGGGGATGGGGGTTGATACTCTGGCGACGCGTGCACTGTGCAGGCATGCACGTGTATTGTGAGGGAATGTACGCGCACACACACACACACATACTGTAGTTGCACACAAGAGTGCATTGCACGACAAAGTACACATACAGACACATACTGTATTGCAATAAAACCGAACACAAAGTTGCAGACTCGGACATGATGCTCTCACACACACACACACACACACACACACACACACACACACACGAACACTAATCAAGTGGCAGACAAACTATAATCCCATACCACTGCATGGCTTCTCCTATATAAGCCTCTTCCAGACAGCGTCCATTACATTAATGCTGTACATACATCATATGCTGCACATACCATATAGCGCTGTATATGTAAATCAATAAGGTAATATAGCAGCCGGAGCGAGGCCAAATGGCCCTCCATGGAGCCACATCCATCTAACAGCCGTGATGTATTATAGCACCGTGCAGAACGCACCGGGTAGAACCATGAGGCCCCGGTGAGCTCCAAACCACGCCACTCCATTCTCTTTTTTTCCCCGAAAAATAAAGCCCCCCACTCCCCTCCCCCCGGAAAATGTAATACGGGGTCCACACCTTAGAGTATATATGAACAGAGACGGCACCCGGAGGAAACCCTGAGGCGAAATGGACATAGTGGCCGGATTTGGCCGAAACACGCTGGTTCGTTGACTATCATTGCGCACGTTCATGATGACACGTTGAACACTGTTTCGTACGTGAACGCGTTCACATATGAAACAGCCCCATTTGACCCCAATCCATCCCAGAATGCACTCTGTTCCTATACCCGGAAGGAGGAGTGAAATCGCCTCATTGAGCCGCTTTTGAGCAACTTATAATGCAAGTGGATGGGAGGAGAACTCGGGTGCCGTCTCTCTCTATTAATATAAGGTCCACACACTGAATTTGAAATGAGATGGGAGAGTGAAAAGTTTATCTTTGGTTGTTTTAACTTTTCTTTTCTATTTTCGACTCGACAAAGGGTTGAACACAGTTGTTCGCAGTCAAATCTTCAGTGTTAATGTAACTCGAAACTAGAAATGGACCCATAAGGGTAAGCTACGGTAGAGACCACAGAAGTGAACCTTTACAAGCCTGTTTTCTCAACTCGCCGTTTCTCTGCAAGACATTACTCTATAAGCCATGTCTCTAAAACTGGTGGGTCAAACTGAACAACCTGATGTGTCAATTTGAAGCTATGATTGCCTGCTTTCATATGACATGAAAAAAAAAGACAAAAGAAATCAATGACTTAAATATCCTCGGTCAGAAACAGTCACACATGGCAGTACATGTGGTTTGTATGTATATGTCTGGAACATAGATAGGTTTCATAGTCATAAAACATGAAAATAAAGTATGACAAATGCAGTCTGTGCATGTCTGGGTGCAGTCTCTTCAGAGTTAAATGAACACTGTATTACCCCCCCACACACACACACACACACACAAGATTGATGCACCTGCAAGGCAAAGCAAACCACATGCCTGTTTTCTTTTTCTCTTTTTTTTGTGAATGGGTTTTGTGCGCACGTGTGTGTGTGTGTGTGTGTGTGTGTGTGCGTGCATGTGCGCGAGAGCGAGCAAGCGAGCCAGTGTACCTGTGTGTGTGTGTGTGTGCCGGTCTGTTTATCCTGAGCGTGTGACTGTGACCTTCCTCTAATAATGCAGCAATCCAAACATGACGTCAGAGCAAAAAAGCTCCCGCTGTGTTCTGATTGGCCCACCCCCGGCTTGCTGGCTGACTTGATCCCGCCTACAACAACCCCCCCCCATACCCCCACCCTTTTCCTTCTGTCCTCTACAGTGAACAGCCTGGCCCGGTCCAAATACTGCTGACCAATCAGGAGGAAGAAGAAGACGAGGACGACGACGATGTGGACGACACGGCGCCATTGATTCGTCGGGACGTCGTTGCCGTGGCCGTGGCCCCGCCCCCCACGGGCATGACCCCGCCCCTGCATCCCCCACCCCCACCATACAGGCCCTCTCCCACGTGGCCCGCCGCCACCACCACCACCCTCCCCCTCGGCCCCCCGCGTAGCCCCCGGGGGGCCGAGGAGGAGGAGGAGGAGACGGGAGGAGGAGGGGCCGCCGGGGGGGTGGAGGAGGGTCCTGTGGCCGGGGGGGTGAGGCTGTGCGACCTGCTGGCGGCGGGAGGGGTCAGCGTCAGACCCTTGGGGAAGTACATGGCCATCTCGCTGCCCTCCCTCCCCCTGCGTCTCTGCGACGCGGCGGCCTCGCCGCACGGCCTCGCGCCACACACTGACGGCCAGCAGGGGGCGACAGCACGTGGCACCGCGCGGTCGCCCGTGCCCCCCGCGCGGTCCCCCGAGCCGCCGCGCGCCGTGCCGCGCCCAGACACCTTCTATCCCGACGCCTTCCGCCCGGACACCTTCTATCCCGACGCCTTCCGCCCAGACACGCTCCGCGCTCGCCTTCCGCGCCCCCCTCCGCCGCCCCCGGCCCCGCCACGCCCTCCCCCGCCCGCCCCGTCAGAGTTCCCACCGCCGCAGCAGCAGAGGAGGCCCCTCCTCCCGCCTCTGTGGCAGCCGCCTCGCACCGCCCCCCCGGCCCCAGCCGCCAGCAGCATCAGTCCCGCCGTCCCGGTCCCGACGTGCCATTGGCCGAGCGGCCAGGGAGCCGCCGCGCCCGCCGACACGGTGGTGGTGGAGCGCCACTGGTCGTCCTGGAGCCTGGACCGCCCCGACGCCGTGGTGACGACGTACGACACGCCCCCGGAACGCTGCATTCGCCTCAGGCCACACCCACCCCCCGCCAGCCAGGACTACACGTCCCAGCATGCCTCTGGACAGCATGGCCAACCCGGTGACCGCGAGGACGCCGACCTGTCTGAGCTGGACTCCCTTTACCACGCCAGTCTGCAGGCCGGCAGGACCGGTACGGTATGCATGCTCCATTACATACAGGACCGGTACGGTATGCATGCTCCATTACATACAGGACCGGTACGGTATGCATGCTCGAATGCTTTGCTCCTGAAATGTCTTGTTGTTGTTGTTGTTTTTCCTATGAAGGTACTCGCGTCCGGTGACTTCAAGAACTAAGCGAACCACACCTCGGTTGTTACCAGAAAAGGCGATTTTATGTATGCGGCAGTGGCTCAAATCACATATACAAATATACACCCATAGTGAGAGACACAGAGAGCGAGACAGCCATTTATCTTTCCGTTCCCGCAACATTTATGTTCTAGAAAGTTTTCATGGAATGTTCTGAGTTACCCTTCATAGTGGAAAGGTTGACATGAAATAGTATAGGCTAAAACACGGGGTGTTACCCAATTAAAGCTCCGTTCCATTTAGTGGGGCTTTATCTCAACAATGCGACCATCGATAGGCTCTAAAAAAGTGTTGAAAAAACATCGTTAATGTCAGCTGGTCTGTATGCAGCCACGTAATGTATGTTGACATCCCTCCTTGCCTGTCGTGTGGTGTGGTTGTGTAATGTGTGTATTTCGGCATCCCTCCCTGCGTGTGTGTGTGTGTGTGTGTGTGTGTGTGTGTGTGTGTGTGTGTGTGTGTGGTTACAGACTGGAGCCCGTCAGAACGACTCATATCCAGGGTCTCCAGCCAGCCTCGCTCACAGACCCCCAGTGCAGACATGGAGAGGAGTGTGTACTCCCAGACCCCCAGTACAGCAGACATGGAGAGACGCGTGTACTCCCAGACCCCCAGTGCAGACATGGAGAGGAGTGTGTACTCCCAGACCCCCAGTACAGCAGACATGGAGACTAGGAGTGTGTACTCCAAGACCCCCAGTACAGCAGAAATGGAGAGACGCGTGTACTCCGTCACCCCCAGTGCAGACATGGAGAGGATTGCGTACGGGGCAGACTGCACCACCAGCACCCCCACCTACCTCAACAAGGTAGAGATTCACTCTTAACCCATTCTGACCGGGAACCCGTTTTGGTGTTAGCATCATGTTATGCTTTAGCCATTGAAAAATAGCAGATCTACAAGCTCATAGCGCGCCACCGAGTGGCGCGCTACGAGCTTGTAGGTCTGCTATTTTTGAAAAATCGAAGAACGACTGACATTTTCAGAATCTGATCTCAGGTCAGAATGGGTTAATCAGACCAGTGTGTGTCCAGTGGAAACCTCGTATGAATCTGATCTCAGGTCAGAATGGGTTAAGAGCCCTGCATCGGGATCGACCCGACGCAAATGTCGCGGGGGGTATATTTAAATACCTGCATGCGGGCCGGAACAGGCGGTCCCCGCAAAATCCTGCATCCTCCCGCAAATTAACCAGATACAGAGCTTATACTGTAGCAAAATATGAATACTGTATGTCTGAGGAGAAAGTCATTTCCACTACTGTGCTGCTGGACAACGCACCGTGCACGGAGTCTCTCTGTAATAAAGCCCAAGAGACATCTTCAAAGCACGTGCATGAGCACACCCCGCAGGCACGGCCGCACATTAGTCAATCATTAGTAATAAAAGACGAAGGAGTTTTATTTTCCCCGTGATGTTCGTTCCATGTTCTAAAAACTCCTTTTTTGCTTTTCCCTGTGTGCGTCACTCTCAGCAATAATAACTCTCTCTCTCTCTGTACACCCGTGTGTCCGTGATAATATTACATAGCATACTAGGCCTACCTAGAATAAAGATTATGTCCAGTCGCAATGTAAACACTTTCCCTCTGTCTGACCGTGACTGTGAGCAACAACCCCTTCTCTCTCTCGGGCACACCTGCTCAATCTCAGCAGCTTTTTGGGGGAAATGCAATGTTTTATGATCTCAATGGAAATATTGCTGGTCTAGCGGGATTAAACGATAGAATTGCGGGATGATGCGGGACTAAAGGGGACTTGTGTTAGCTTGCGAGCGGGAGCGGCGTAAAGGCGGTCACTAGTGCGGGCGTTCAAAAATGAAATCATTGCGGGAGCGGACGGGAGTGGTCAGAAATCCAACAGGAGCAGGGCTCCCGCACGCACGCGCACCCACCGCCATTTTTAAACCTATTGTATAGCCCTAAAGCCTGAAAGAGACGATCTACAAGCTCACAACGTGCCCCTGCTGTGTGGGCATGTTGTGAACTCAGATCAAAGGTGGTTGCACACTGGACGCGTTTTCCGGAAAACCGATAGAGAAACGCTGGGGAAAAAAAATCAGAAAAACGCGCTCTGTGTGCAGTGACCTTTACTCTCAGAGTTATGGGGGTCCTTGACATTTAAATTGCGTCTTATATGATCAAAATAAGAACACTATAATAATGTGTAAAACAGTCTTTGCCACGGACATGCTTGTGCCTGCTTGTCAGTGCCATGATTGCTATCCAGTGTTGTTTTTGTCGACTAAAACTAAGACGAAAAATGTTCGTTGACTACCTTTTTCCACTGACGAAAACTAAATGGAAACTAAATGAAAACTAAGCTATGATGACTAAAACTACAGCTAAATATACTAGACATTCCAGGTGACTAAAATGTGACTAAAACTAAATGAAAACTATTCAAGAGAGACTATACGACTAAAACTAAAATCAAAATGTGCTGCCACCCAATCAGGTTGTTTGTCTCTCTCCCCCATGCCATGCCGTCCAATCAGGTTGTTTGTCTCTCTCTCTCCCCCATGCCAGGCACTGGTGTCACGGGAACTGCGACCGCAGGGGGCGGAGCCCGACGCCGGGGCCAGCGAGCTGCGACCAATGGGACGCAGCCTGAGCGGCACCATGGTGGCGCCGCGCCGCGGCCGTCTGACGGCCACGCGCAGCTTTGTGAGTTTCCTCCTCTGCTTTCCCCTGTTCCTTTTCCCCTGTGTGGCTCTGTCGCCCCCTTGTGCCCTGGCTGTGAACAACATGCAGCTGCTGCCTTTATAACTGCCTTTATACTCACCCAGCAGTGATGGACACAAGTACTTTTACTTTAAACCCCCAGTACTTGTACTTGAGTTATAATTAAAGACACTGTACAAGTGACACTTGCGCTGTCAAAGTTGTACTTAAGTACAAGAAGTACTGGAGTACTTGTCTGTAAGTATTCAAAAGTACCTGCTTTTAGAAATACTCAAGAGGATAAATTACAAATACACGTTTTTTTTTTAATATATCAATGCTTAAAGCTGCTATAAGCAGTAATAATGTCAAAACAAACTGTATTTAGACAGCCAGCATTCCCAGCAATGACTATAATTCTCCCCAAAGAATTGTTTCTGCGACACAATCAGGCATTCAAAGATGTTATTAGAAGCTTTGTCATTTGTCGGAAAAAAAAAAACCCTGGTCGAAATGACTAACCAATCAGGAAGTAGACAGGCAAATGGACCAATGACAAAGCTTCTATAGGAACATCTTTGAATGCAGATTGTGGCCCCTAGATGTGTCACAGAGACAAAGAAAATATTTGGGGAGCGTTTTAACCCATTCTGACCTGAGATCAGATTCATACGAGGTTTCCACTGGACACACACTGGTCTGATCAACCCATTCTGACCTGAGATCAGATTCTAAAAATGTCAGTCGTTCTTCGATTTTTCAAAAATAGCAGACCTACAAGCTTGTAGCGCGCCACTCGGTGGCGCGCTACGACCTTGTAGATCTGCTATTTTTCAATAGCTAAAGCATAACATGATGCTAACACCAAAACGGGTTCCCGGTCAGAATGGGTTAACCATTGCTAGCTGTCTGAATACAAAAACAAAGTCATTAAAATGTTGACATAATATTGCTTATAGCAGCTTTAATGTAGACACACACAAATCTAAGATTTTCCAGAAATGTTCCAAAATAATCTCAATAATAGTGAAAATAGGAGATCTATACTAGCTCTGAATGCTAGATCGTTGTGAGCTTACGTGTTGTGAGCTTGTATAGATGGGTTATTATGTTTTTTTACTAGATTTAAAATACTGTATGGCTTGTACTGTTACCGTTACCCTTCCTGCAATGTAATCAAATCAGGTTTAGGTGTGCTGCCCCGTGGGAGGTTAGGTTTAGGGTGAGGGTTTGAGATAGGTTGTAGTTGTAGGACTAATGACTGGTCTAACCAATGACTAGTCTAAACCAACAACTGTCTAAACTAAATACTGCACCCGGAATGTAGTAGAAGTATCCAAAAACACTGAGTACTGTAAGTAAAGTGCAGCTACTAAAAACATGTACTTGGGCCTATACTGTACACATGCAGTACTGTATATTATGCAGTACTGTACACATGCAGTACTCAAGTAATACTTCATGACTGTCGAGTCCATCACTGCTTGTCAGCAGCTTGTTGCTTTTGCACCCACCCCCACCCCACCCCCACCCCCACCTTACTTCACTTGTCTGGGTTTACTTCCTCTTTGCCTTGCTTTACGATTTCCTCGCTCTCCTGCTTTTTTCTTCTTCTTTACTCTCCTTTTCTGTCGCTTTATCTCTCTCTCTCTCTCTCTCTCTCTCTCTCTCTCTCTCTCTGCCTCCGTCTCTCTCTGTCTCTCTCTCACACTCCGTCTCTCTATCTCTGCCTCTCTCTCTCTCTAAGGTGAAGCAGCCTGATGTCGTTGCCTCCCCTTGCTTACTTCCTCTCCTCTGAGCCTCCTCCTGTTGCTATTCCACCACTGTCTTCTTCATCACCTCCATCATCTTCATCATAACCTCCTCATCACCTCCTCCCTGCACTGACTCACAGGTAAACACTGCATTGAATGCTGAGCGCCACGCATTCAATGCACAACAGCATGGCCTTCTTTAGATTCTAACGTTGGTGCATTCAATGCACAGCAGCATGGCCTTCTTTAGATTCTAACGTTGGTGCATTCAAACAATGCACAACAGCATGGCCTTCTTTAGATTCTAACGTTGGTGCATTCAATGCACAGCAGCATGGCCTTCTTTAGATTCTAACGTTGGTGCATTCAAACAATGCACAACAGCATGGCCTTCTTTAGATTCTAACGTTGGTGCATTCGATGCACAACAGCATGGCCTTCTTTAGATTCTAACGTTGGTGCATTCAATGCACAGCAGCATGGCCTTCTTTAGATTCTAACGTTGGTGCATTCAATGCACAACAGCATGGCCTTCTTTAGATTCTAACGTTGGTGCATTCGATGCACAACAGCATGGCCTTCTTTAGATTCTAACGTTGGTGCATTCAATGCACAACAGCATGGCCTTCTTTAGATTCTAACGTTGGTGCATTCAATGCACAACAGCATGGCCTTCTTTAGATTCTAACGTTGGTGCATTCAATGCACAACAGCACGTCTTTAGATTCTAAGTAGCGTTGGTAACAGCACGTCTTTTGGGGCGCAACGTTTAGCCACTTTAACCCTGGTGTCTCTATTGGGAATAGGGAAACCATTTAAAATGGCATGGCTATTGAATTGGTTTACTTTCTTACTTTTTTTTTAGGGGGAATAAATCTAACTCTTCGAATGAACATTTTCATACAGTACTGTACATGTTCACAATCACGAAATGGCAGATTTACAAGCATATCTGGCAGATCCACAAGCTCACACAGCACATTGCAAGACACTTGGAAATCTTTATACTCCCAGACGAGTATGGTGTACTGGTCACTCAAAAGTAGCTTTGTGATGCATTTTGAGCTTGTCGATTTGCCAATTTTGATTCTTTTGAATTTTGAATCCTGAAAAGTAACAGTTTTGGATGAGGTTTCCACCTGATGGACACGTGTGTGTATATGTATATATATAATGACACCACAGCGAGTGCACACTCATATCCTGTGACTCAGCATGGTTTCACATTTCTCTGGATCGGTTTGCAGGAGGACAGTACCCATGATGCATTGGCACTGCAGGTGCAACAGCTGGTGGCCGCTGCCATGTTTAGGCATTTAGTCTTAATCCATTCTGACCTGAGATCAGATTCATACGAGGTTTCCATTGGACACACACTGGTCTGATTAACCCATTCTGACCTGAGATCAGATTCTAAAAATGTCAGTCGTTCTTCGATTCTTCAAAAATAGCAGACCTACAAGCTCGTAGCGCGCCACTCGGTGGCGCGCTATGAGCTTGTAGATCTGCTATTTTTCAATAGCTAAAGCATAACATGATGCTAACACCAAAATGGGTGCCCGGTCAGAATGGGTTAATGTTAGTCGAGTTAAAGTTTAGGCATGTGGGCCTAAAGCCCTGAACTTAACCAAAGTGGAAGAGGTGTATGGAAGTTTGCACTCAAGGCTATCGGGCTGAAAACAGGTGGAGGCCAGCATTAATTAAAGTCCATAAACTACAAAAAGGCTCGTACACTAAAAAAAATATGAAACGGAGGCTCTGTAGATGCAAAGAATAGTCCATTACTTACAAAAGTGCAAAAAGTAACATAGTGAAATGAAGTGGCACAGAGAGTAGAAGTTTCCATCTTTCAGCACTGCGAGCTATAGCCACATTTTAAAGCATTCATTATTTCATATTATGTAGTGTGCACTAAGTGATATTTTGAGGTAGTTCCTAGTCAGATAGTACTAATCATTGCTGGTGCGTGCCTTTGAATATTTTTTTATTTTCAGTGCTGAGACAAACTGCAAACACAGAATCATGAACAACAAGAGGGGAGCCCGCAACTAGCACTACCCAATCCTCCAATTGTAATTCACAGCAGCAATACCACCATAGTATTGCTGCTGTGAATACGAAGAGTCTTGAGTGGTTGGGTAGGTAGGACAGCCACAACATGTGCAATAGTCCACGATCAAATGTGCCAAATTACCATTCAGGGGACCCTGGTCCCTAACCTGACACTGCCAGATTGGGGCGGTATTGGGTAACCATGTTCCCCCAACATAGGGACACTGCTGTTAAAGGAGAATTCCATACTAGAATGCTTTCTTACCTATCTTTGTAGTTGTTACGTCCCCACCAAAGAGGTCCAGGTGTTTTTTTTGTGCAAAAACTCCTTATTGGCTATTTTCCCTAGCATAAGCCCTCAATGAATTGCATTGCATTGAATGGGGCTATGGGGTGTTATGCTAATTTGCTTATTTCCATCTAAATAAGTAGTAAAGTGTGCCGCTTGGGATATTATTTACATTATGTAGAGAGGATATATACAAAAAATATATAATTTTGAGCGATGGAAATAAGCGAATTAGCACAACACCCCATACATAGCCCCATTCAATTCAATGCAATTCATTTAGTTTGCACAAAATAGCACCTGGACCTCTTTGGTGGGGACGTAACAAACATTAGTTATTGCATTGTTTCACTGCAATATTATAGAACACTGCGTTTTGAGCATGCAGATCTTCATACTTGACCAAGCAAACAGGAATAATAAATAATGACAACAGCAACACAAAATGAATGCAATTATATTGATTTTCTTTGCCGTCTCAACACTTATATCTAGTAAATATATGCACTCACTCACTGCATTTTTGTTTTGTTTGCTCCCCGTAGCTCCCCTCTTATTTCAATTAGGATTATAGAGCATATTTTATTAACAAGTTGAGTCCAGACAATGGTTTAGTCGACTCAACTAACAGAGTAATGCATCATGAGAAATACAGCTCATTAGAGATAAGGCTCGCAGAATCCGTCCCCCGCTTCAAATCCCTCCTAAAAACTCACTTTCATAAAGCTGCTTTTTAACACCGAAACGTTTTCTAAACATTCCCCATCGTTCTAATGTCCTAATGCATTTCTGTACATTGCCTGTACTTTATTTTTATTATTTTAAACTGTTGTTTATGGTGTGCACTGGCTGCATTTGTTCTTATTTTTTTGTAAAGCACTTTGTAACCTCGTTTTCAAAGGTGCTATATAAATAAAGGTTTATTATTATTATTAGTGGTGGATAATGCTTGCAATCTCACGATAGATATGCATCACGATACAGAGGCCACGATACGATATATCAATATATCGATATATATATATATATATATATATATATATATCGATTATACGTTTATTCAAAATAATGACCATGTTGCACAAATACAATAAAACACTTTCAGGCCTAAACATGCTAACAAGTGGTCTGGGAAAGGGAGTGCATTGCAACTTGCAAGGGGGGGCTTTGAAAACTCTAAACAGAGGTATACGTTTGTCAATACTGCGTCACCCAGAAGTTACATTCCTGACGTTTTTTATTGCCATATCAATACAGCAGCCTCTCGATCGATTCACCTTATTGTCCAGAACCTTCGATCAATATATATTGCCATATGGATGAATTGAATGCACTACTACAGCTCATAGCTAGATGGTCAAAAAGTGATGAAAGAAAGAATGCAACATCTCACCATATATCCCATTATTCCACCTCCATCATGAATGACCCATTCTGACCGGGAACCCGTTTTGGTGTCAGCATCATGTCATGCTTTAGCTATTGAAAAATAGCAGATCTACAAGCTCATAGCGCGCCACCGAGTGGCGCGCTACGAGCTTGTAGCTCTGCTATTTTTGAAAAATCGAAGAACGACTGACATTTTTCAGAATCTGATCTCAGGTCAGAATGGGTTCATCAGACCAGTGTGTGTGTCCAGTGGAAACCTCGTATGAATCTGATCTCAGGTCAGAATGGGTTAAAACCCATGACACTTCTTCTTCTTCTACTCTAGTATTGTATACTGTTTTCTGACTGCCTCCTCGTCACTCTCTCTCTGCCACCCCCTGCAGGAGCAGTCCAGCAGTGCAAGTGCAGGGACCTTCTGGCTCTGTCTGACGGGGGTCAAGCGGTCCCCCGAGAAGAAGAGCCCCCCTGCCCTCCTCCACTGATGTCTACGACAACCCCCCCCCCCCTCCCCATCAGCTCAGGAGGCTCACCGCCCTCCCCCCCCTCCTCAACTCACTACACCGACACAGACCCCACCCCAACGATGCACGCTCTGCTTAGCCCCGCCCCTCTCCTTAGCGCCTTGCCTAACCTCCAGGACCTCCACCTCCACCCCTCTAGTCCTCTACTCTGTCTATGCAGTCACTCTGACCCCCGCAACCCCCCCCCCCCACCCCCAAAACGCACGCTTAAGCTGCGGTGCCCGATCTACACGACCTTACCGCCGCCGGCCCCGCCCAAGTTAAGTCTGATTTATACTCCGACGGTATCACGCCGCGATAACAGCAGCCCAACAAGCCTGAGCAACGTGTCATGGGCTTGCCTTGCAGGTCCGCGCGATATATACCGTCGCGCGGTCGAAGTACGAAAGCATAAATCAGGCTTTTACTTCCCAGGACTGTTGATTCGTCCCCTTGTGTTGGGTCCTCTAGGCTTCCCCTGTGTGCAGTCGACCTCACTCGCCAAGCTCATATCTCTAGCTGGCTAGCTAGCTCACTCCGCTAGTTTGCCAGCCAGTGAACTAACTAGCCAGTCAGTCAGTTGTATAGGCCCGGTGTTGTTAGCCTGGCGTATTTTAGCGTGCTTGCCTGTTTTGTTTATTTTTTTGGGCTTGGACCTCTGTCAAAGGAAAAGCCTCTCCATATGGGACACAGCCCGACAAGCGGGGGTCCCCAAAGCTCAAAGGAAAAGCCTCTCCATATGGGACACAGCCCGTCCAGCGGGGGGGGGGTCCCGCCCGTCCAGCGGGGGTCCCCAAAGCTTAAGGGGGAGGTTCTTATCAAGTAGCCACACCTCTTTCTCCACAGGCATCTTTCCTAATGGCCATAATTATGCGCTCTGCCTGAACTCTCACGATCCCACGGACGGTCGCCATGCTGACTTATAGAGGGACAGCCACGTTTTCTGTTCGTTTGGTTTGGTTTTGTCTCTCTCTCTCCGGTGAGTGCGAGCCCGCACGGCGCACACCGTAAAAGAAAAAACCTGTACCCCCCCCCCCCCGAAGACTGAACTCTCTGATAACTAAAAAGTCATGTACAGAAAAACTCATGTATGACACCCTGTATGTTAATTAATAAGACCTTATGGAATGTTGATAATGATAATTAATGATGAATATTGATAAACTTTAAAGTGGTACTTCCTCATGTGTGCATTTCAACGAGGAGTGGGGTAACCTTCACAAGTGTCTATAGCTGGAGTTTACGCCCCCTCCCTCCTTTCCCCTCCAATCACTCGCTGAACTAATAACGGTTTTCTCCCGTTACTGTCAGGAGATTTAACAAGACAAGTGCTTCCTTTTCCCTTTTCTTTCTTTCTTTCTTTCTTTCTTCATTCCCTCCTTTCTTTATTTCTTTCTGTCAGACAGACAACAGTAGCGCCAGCTGCATGCTGGCTAACAGGCCATTAGTAGTGTAGACCAGTGGTTCTCAACCTGTGGGACCACATGACCGCCAGACCCACATGATTTTAGGAGGGGTCCCCGGATGACGGTGAATTGACAACTTAAGGACTTTTAAAACTGTTTTAATATCTCAACCAAAAACAAAAGAATGCATAAAAAGTAATCAACAAACTATGCTATAAAAACTGGTCAAACATTGGCCCGAATTGTCAATTAAGAAAGGGGGCGGCAACAATTAGTAAATTAATGAAATTAAAACGCCCCCAGCGTTATGAGCTTGTAGATCTGCTATATTCTCACAATATTTATCTGTGGAACCGAGTCAAACTAAATTGAATGCCTCCAACTCCTGCATTACAGGTGCTTTATAGCAGGGTGGAGGAGGGGGTGGAGTCCTCAGTTATTTTTTTTATTTTTTTGGGGGGGTCACGGCCTGAAAAGGTTTTGAACCACTGGTGTAGAGCAGTGACTTAACAGGAGAGAGAGGGAGGGAGGGAAGGACGACCGCGAGCGAGCGGTGGAGTGAGTGGAGTGTCCACACTATAGCCGGGACCCATGTGTCCTGTCTGGTGGAGAAGTGCACTTGTCTTGGCACAAAGGCATGGATATACATGTATATACAGAGTGTGTGTATACGTCTCAAGACGAGTCTATAGGGTGCTTGACTGATAAGAGGGACTCTCCCTCTCAAGGTTTGGCTGAAGAAGATCGAGAGGCGAGATCTCCTTTTTATTTATACTTTTATTATAGGCCTTCTTGCACTTAACCCATTCTGAACGGGAACCCGTTCTGGTGTTAGCATCATGTTATGCTTTAGCTATTGAAAAATAGCAGATCTACAAGCTCATAGCGCTCCACCGAGTGGCGCGCTACGAGCTTGTAGGTCTGCTATTTTTGAAAAAAATCGAATAACGACTGACATTTTTTAGAATCTGATCTCAGGTCAGAATGGGTTAATCAGACCAGTGTGTGTCCCAGTGGAAACCTCGTATGAATCTGATCTCAGGTCAGAATGGGTTAATGAAGATCCACGTCTCGACACGCTTTATAGCGTTCTTCTGAATATCCACCGCTCTGGTGACGAAGCCCTCGGGTGTGAATAATGAACTGTTACGGTCTGAAATGTGAAATGTCAATTATGAATATGCTTTATATATATATATATATATATATATATAATGTGTATTAGAGATATATTTTATATTTTCAGCCAACGAGCTACTCACAAGAGATGTCAACCCCCCCCTCTGCCATAACACAGGTATGAACGGTTATAAACCCATTTTGGGCGAGGACCCCTTTTGGTGTTTTAAACATTATGTTATAATTTAGCCATTGAAAAATAGCAGATCTACAAGCTCGTAGCGCGCCACTCGGTGGCACGCTACGAGCTTGTAGATCTGCTATTTTTGAAAACTGGAGGATTTAGACTTTTTTTTTTCGAGGTCAGGCCAAAATGGGTTAAGCAGTTGTGTGGACAGTTAATTCACTCACATAGTTCCCCCCTCCCCTTTAAGAGGATAGCGTTCCTCTTTGCAGAATATGTTCCTTGTCTCCCATATATGCTTTATTCTCTATTGAACCACATGGACCCCTAGCATCCCTATTGTGGGCATAATAGGTGAACATTTGGCAAAAATGGATGAACATTTTGGCAAAAAAAAAAGAAATAGCCGATCTACAAACTCATAGCACATCGCAACAGGACAACATGTTGTGAGCTTGTGGTTTTGGCCGTTTTCATTATCAGTATATTATCAGGCTTTTAGTGGGTTTAACATTACATGAAATAACCGTATTGGGTTAAAACTGGCCAATGTGAAATTATTAAAGAATTCACGTAGGTTGATTATTGTTGTAACTAAAACCAAAGGTTGGCACTTCAACTCAGATAGTGTATTTTAACATGGTTTATTTCATTGTTTGTTTGTTTTGGTTTTGGTTCTTTTTACTTGGATGGATTCCGTTTATGATTATTACTTTGGGTTCTGGTATGGTGGGAGAATGTAGCAAAAAAAACTAAATATTGTAGCGCATGAGTCCGCTATGCAAATCAACCTTCCCTCATGATCTTGCGTCAGAGATGGAACAGGGAGGCTAGACACACCCACCCACGGACTCGGCAGAGGCAGACAGACTGATGGGACGGGAGGAGGAGGTTTCAATGCAATGCTGCTGGGTGAACTTTTTCTAGTTCTGCATCTGTGTGTCTATAACGTGTTTTACCGCTGGTGGAATGCAAGAGGAAAGAGCAACGAGGAGGGGGAATGTGTGGAGAGAAAGAAACGAGAGAATGCACTGTTAACGTTGTCATGCTATACACACTGAGCTGCTGAGAGACAAGAGAGTGTGAGAGAGTGTGTTTGTGTGAGCGAGACGGATGACCAGAGAGACAGAGTGTGAGAGAGTGTGTGTTTGTGTGAGCGAGACGGATGACCAGAGAGATAGTGTGAGAGAGTGTGTGTTTGTGTGAGCGAGACGGATGACCAGAGAGACAGAGTGTGAGAGAGTGTGTGTTTGTGTGAGCGAGACGGATGACCAGAGAGACAGAGTGTGAAAGTTTGTGTTTGCGTGAGTGACATGGCGAGACTAAGAGTGAAAGTGTGTGTTTGCGTGAGTGACATGGTGAGACTAAGAGTGAAAGTGTGTGTTTGTGTGAGTGAGATGGCGAGACTAAGAGTGAAAGTGTGTGTTTGTGAGCAAGACGGATGACCAGAGAGACAAAATGTGAGAGTGTGTGCTTGCGGTGAGTGACTTGGCGAGAAGTGTGAAAGAGTGTGTGTGTGTGTGTGTGTGTGTGTGTGTGTGTGTGAGATGGCGAGACTTAAAGAGTGAAAGTGTATGTTTGTGAGCGAGACGGCTGACCAGAGGGACAGAGTGTGAAAGTGTGTGTCTGTGAGTGAGATGGTGAGACTTAAAGAGTGAAAGTGTGTGTCTGTGAGTGAGTGAGATGGTGAGACTTAAAGAGTGAAAGTGTGTGTTTGTGAGTGAGATGGCGATGACCAGAGAGACACAAGAGAAACGGGTTGAAGACCAGTTGTAGCTGGTTTGTTTTCTGTGGGGGTGTGCAGTGTAGGTTGTGTGTGTTTTCTGGGGTGGTGTTGCTCGGGGAAAAGAGGGAACCTGTATTTTTGCAATAAAGTTATTACCAATGCACTCCCACAGGGGGCGTAACCACCGTCACATGTCTGTGTCCTTATTTGTTTTATCCCATTTGGGGGCGGGAACCCCCTTTTGGTGTTTTAAGCATTATGTCATCATAATAGCCCCTGCTAGCAGGCTAGCAGGGGCACTCAAAACATTAAAGTTTCTCAACCTCTGAGAAAACAACCATGACAGATCAATTCAACAAAGACCGCTGGAAAAACGATTAATTTTTTCAATAGATTTTACGATCTATTGAAATCAAATTCAATAGATTTTAGGGTCTGTCTGTCTGTCTGTCTGTCTGTCTGTCTGCCTGCCTGCATTAATAGTCTTTGTATAAATAAGTGTTAAATACCAAATGTTCTGATAGCAATCATTGTGTTTGTTTGGCATATATTCAGCTCTTCAGTAAACAGAAAGAAATGCATGCAGTTTCAGGTTGGGATACCAATTTTATCCAATCAGGAGAGCGAGAGAACCCACACAGGATAACCCAGTGAAATTGAAAGTGACGACACACAAATAAATGAGCAGACAAAATTGGAACTGGAACACTATGAACTATAAACTGATAAATGGTATGCCCTCTCCTTATTGGCTGACATTGGCAAACGTTTTTTTTAAGAGCCGTAGAGACCTCTGTTACTGATAAACAGTAATTATAGGCCTACTGCTAATATAGAACAAGAAACATCCAAACCAGAAATATCACTTATACCACTTACTGTTACAAAATGTAATGTGTGCAGGTGCAGTTTGATGCGGATATGGTCTTGTGCTATAAATCAGTGGTTTTCAACAGGTGGTCCGGGGACCACCAGTGGTCCTTCAGGGGGTTCCAGGTGGTCCCCAGCTAAATTATGGAGATCTGTATATAGATCTTTATCTCTTGAGAGCATAAAAACATTTTTACACCCTCAAGATTGTTAAAACATCTGCATTACTTAATTTACAAGAAGTCTACACAATTAGAGAGTGTAGAAGAAGTGTCATCTGTTGTCTCTCCTATGCTATACCATGAACATCTTCAAACAAACTAAATCTTATCCAACGACAACAGAATATTCTTTTTTGTTTTGGGTCTGAGAGGCTAAATGTCATCAAACGCTGGTCCGTACGTGGCTCAAATGCTGGATAAATAATGGGCCTTGATATGAAAACTAAAGGGATGAAAACCACTGCTATAAATAAATAAATCATAATAGCCTACTAGACTAGACAGTGGTGGAAAAAGTATTCAATTGTTTTACTTAACCCATTCTGACCTGAGATCAGATTCATTCGAGGTTTCCACTGGACACACACTGTTCTGATTAACCCATTCTGACCTGAGATCAGATTCTAAAAAATGTCAGTCGTTCTTCGATTTTTCAAAAATAGCAGACCTACAAGCTCGTAGCGCGCCACTCGGTGGCGCGCTACGAGCTTGTAGGTCTGCTATTTTTAAATAGCTAAAGCATAACATGATGCCATCACCAAAATGGGTTCCCGTTCAGAATGGGTTAAGTAAAAGTACCAATACTGCAATTTAGAACTACTCCGTTACAAGTAAAAGTATGGAATTGAAAATGTACTTGAGTAAAAGTATACAAAAGTATCGGCATCAAAATGTATTTAAAGTACTAAAAGTAAAAGAACTCATATTGCAGAATGTCCCACTTCACAAGTCCAAAATGTGTGCTATTGAAAATAGCTGATCTACAAGCTCACAATGCGTAGGATATTTTCAAATGGCCAAAATGTATAGGGTTGAAGTGGTTATTGTATGTTTTCTAATCAAAATTAAAATCGCCAAAGTAACTATAGTAACTAAAGTTTTAAAATAATTGTAGTGAAGTAAAAGTACAAGTTTTGGCTCTGAGATGTAGTGTGAGTGGAAGTAAAAGTACTGGAAATTGGAAATACTCAAGTAAATTGTACTTGAGTACAGTACTTAAGTAAAAGTACTTAGTTACTTGTTGAATGGTGGTGTCACTCATGCATCATAAATTAACCAAATATATTATAAATGTATAAAACGGCAGTATGGAAGATATTCAGACAGTCAGACATTTAAGCTAAAAGGATAACACACAAAAGTCCCAATTGTAATTTGTTCCAATAGTGTTGCTCCCTCATATCAACACGTTGACCAACAGAGTCTAAAATCACCTAATTTGGTGTTTTGGTAAAAACTAAATCCACCTTTCTTTATTTTTTACCTTCCAGGTTGCAGTTTGTTCCTCAACCACTAGATGTCAGCAGTGGCACAGCTTTCAATTTACAGTTAATTCATTCCTTCTACTTAACACACCAATACTTTCAGCTGACATGATCTCTGGGTCTCTTTCACTCTTTCTTGGACACCTTTATCACACGGGTTACCTTAATAATCTAGGTTATGGATTCGTGGTTCCCCAAATTGACACCACTTAGCCCACAGATCCCCATTTGAAAAGACATGCCAGGGACCCCAATAAGAGATTTTTTTTTACAGCTCTTAGCAGTGATTCTCAACCCATTTAATTTCAAGGACCCCCAGTTTGACATGCATTAAGCTACGGACCCCCATTGAATGTAATTTATATCTCTGAGAGACCCCAGTTTATATTGTCAATTCAATGTTAATTTAACTCTGAGAGTGTACAAATGGAACCACATTTCACAGGACCACGTCTATAAATACGCTTGCGTTGTCGTGCCTCGACTTCTCCGCGAGTAAAAAAGAAACCGCAGGCCTCTCGTTGAAAATGAATTACTAGGCACATTAATCGCTGCCCGTCTCATAGATAAAAGTCCTGTCACAAGTTCACAACCACAACCTTGTGAAAATAGCAGATCTGCAAGCTCCCAATGGACACCTTTGTATGACATTTTCAAGTAAATTAAAGGGCTGAAGTTGGTTTTTGTAGTAATAATCTAATTTAAAAAAAACTAGTAACTAAAATTGTAGTGGAGTAAAAAGTCAAAATATAATGGAATAGAAGTAAAGTGAAAATTGCAAATTACTCCCAGTAATGTAAAAAAAAAAAAAGTACAGTATTAGTACAGTTTGAGTTTATGTACTTGGTTACATTCCACCAACTGGTTTAACACAGAGGACATTGCACACGCAATGCACGCACGCACGCACGCACGCACGCACGCACGCACGCACATACGTTTCGCTTTTTAAAGTTTTTACATCAACAGCCGAGTGAGCGTGTTCTTGTTCAAGTATAGCTGAGACAGACCGCCTGTGGAGAGCGGACAAAAGGCAGAAACCAGGACAGGTTGTTGAACTCTGAACTCTGAATAGGTACAAGAAGAAGTTATTACATTTCCCTTGATCCCCTCACCAGGGGACGGAATGTGTTTTCTTATAGAGCGCCGCAGACGTCCTGACGCCACTCGCTCTCGTCCCCTTTGATTCCCCTGGTTCACAGAAGTCATTTCTCCATGGAGAATAAAATGGGGGTAATCTTAAAATCGTTTCATATAAGCGCTGTGGTCCAAAAATAAACATGCTGTCTCTTGTCTGTCTGCGTTATTGTCAGGGAGGTCGGAGGTGTCTCTGTATCGTTTATGACAGTCAGTCACTCATATTTGATACAGTTCCGTTTCTAGCGAAAATGTAACTAATTCAGTAGCAGTATAACAATAGCGTTTTTTTTCTCAGTCAGTTGATTCTTCATATCCATATGAGTGTAGCGGCCCGGATGATTTGTTTATTTTTCAAACACAGTTATTATATTGAGGCAATCTAAAATCCCCTATGGGGATTACAATGCATATAAAAAGTACATGAACCCGTCGATTTGCGCCGTGTGTGTGTGTGTGTGTGTGTGTGTGTGTGTGTGTGTGTGTGTGTGTGTGCTTGCGTGCGTGCGTGTGTGCACGTGTGTGTGTGTGTGTGTGTGTGTGTGTGTGTGTGTGTGTGTGTGTGTGTGTGTGCGTGTGTGTGTGTGGGTGTGTTACAATCCTTTCCACGTCTCCACAAGGATAGCCAAACAACAAATTGACTTATTTCTGACATTTTTTCTGGTCCCCCATGTGGAAAATTGCAATTTCTTTGAAACAAAGTTTGTTGTTGTGTCATCAAGGTTACATTACATTCCCCAGCACGCCTATTACAGCATACAGTATGGCTCGTCACGTGAAGACTGCAAAATTCAACTTGACTCTGAAATAAATGTAATAGATCTCTACCTGGTCGATATACCCTCTCAGGTGCATCTAGGCACGATGCCTGTCATAATGTATTCTGAAGCATACCCACTTTGAGAAACCCTGCATAATATAGTATAGTATTTGGGAATGAGAATACAGTGTTGGAATACAGTGTTGGATTATGGACAAATGAGAGAGCAATGTGTACCGCGCAAAGCCAGAAGAAGAAATCAACATGCGTGCGTATACAGTACAGTAGATGTCACATAAATGTCTTTCAGTGCTTGTGGGTACAGTATACTGGCGTGAGAGACATGCGCAAACAACAACTACTCAGTTTTCATCTTTTTCAAAGCTATAATGAGCTTGAAAATGGGGGAAGGGGGAAAAAACAGCAGCTTCATAATGACGTGCCCAATAAGATAGTTACTGTACAGTACACCGGGGCTAATGTGGTTAACCCATTTTGACCTGAGATCAGATTCTAAAAAAATGTCTTCTACATCCTGACAGTTTTCTGAAACAGCTATGTTTCTGTGTCAGTCGTTCTTCGATTTAAAAAAAATAGCAGATCTACAAGCTCATAGCGCGCCACCGAGTGGCGCGCTATGAGCTTGTAGATCTGCTATTTTTCAATAGCTAAAGCATGACATAATGCTAACACCAAAAGGGGTTAAGTGAGTCACCTTATACCATACCTTTCTCATTCAGGCACTTGCATGCCACTGAATGAAGTTTATGGCGAGCGTGCACACACACACACACACACACACACACATCCCCACACAAACACATATCCATGCCTCCCGGCCCACACTCTTCCAATGAGTCATGCACGCCTCAGCGTCACCTCTCTCCCACATCAACCTTTTCTTTCCTCCATCGATTATCTATAGTCTCTCACCTTCACTCCCCCTCTCTCTCTCTCTCTATCTCTCTCCCTCTCGCTCTCTGTGTGCGCTGGTTGGCACGGTGACTGTCCTATAAGCTTGTATGGCACGTGCGGGGGAGCTGCACGTGCCGCCCAGTGGCAGACAAGTGCCTCAGGCTCCGCTGAAAACATAACAGGGGGGGGGAAGCGTCTCGAGCTAAATATAGTCTGTTATAGTGCGAGGATGGGAGGGAAGAGGGGGGGGGGGGGGTGCAGGGGAAGACGGCAGACGGTTTATTTTTACCCAGGCGCGCGCATCTCTCTCGTGCACTCTTTCCTTTTGAATGTGAATTAAATACATTAAAATGCACATTTATAAAAAATCAATTGTTACATTATTTGAGTATCGTTTGAACTTTGATCATAGTGTTATGTGAAGGTTGTCTTTTTTTATTTTGTATATACTTTTGGAAGGATTTGATTCGAGACACCAATTAGGTATACCACTCGCCCTGAAAATCTGAATGAAAAGGTTTTGAAAAGAAAAAAAGCTCAAATTAATTAAAAATAAAATATTAATCCAGTCGTTTCTTTTCTTTTTTTTACCCTATATTTAGTTGCTGCCCACTGATCTCTCTCTCTCAGTCACGCATGCACACGCACACGCACACGCATGCACACGCATGCACACGCACACGCATGCACACGCACACGCACACGCATGCTCCACTGCCAATGGCCACACAGCAGGGGACGGGGGGGGGGGTGGAAGGCGATGATAGGCGGAAATGTAATGTGCATAAAACGTCCCTGGCATAAAAACCGCTTGGAGATATGTGGAGTGAAATAATGTATTTAATCGTGCATATATAGGCACGATTCTATAGGCTCCATGTGTGTGTGTACAGTGTGTGTGTGTACAGTGTGTGTGTGTACAGTGTGTGTGTGTGTGTGTGTGTGTGTGTGTGTGTACAGTATGTGTGTATGCAGAATAAATCTAATCCCTTCAATGTGCTGTACACTGTACCCAGTGGAGTGACTGAACTCCTTCAATCTTTTCAACATCAGAGGACTCAGAGCAATGATGAGGAAGCCGAGGCTGGAACTAATTCCTGGAGCTAATTCCTAATTCCTATACGCCAATTTGTCATTTTGTTAATTTTGCGCACACACACGCACGCACGCACGCACACACACACACACACACACACACACACACACACACACACACACACACACACACACACACACACACACGCGCACACGCACGCAAATAACCTGTTTTGGTTCACTCTTCTACTCTTTGTTCTGCGTATCATGTGCAAGGTTTTTCTTTTATTATTATATTATTATTATTTTTTTACATTTTGCAAAACCACTTACTGGTTAAATCAAAACAAGGCAGGTGTGCCGACAGTGAGCAATTACACTGCATGGAAGCAGCCATGGGGCCTCGTTACCGCATGTTGACGAAGTATAGGCCAGAATAGGTTACGACAGGGTTCCCCAATTAACCTTTCTCAAGGGCCATATTTTGACTAGGGTACCAGGCTGGGGGCCGAGTCCGCACGTGCGAGGTCGAGGTCTTGAAAAGAATAATAATAATAATAAATAATAATACATTTTATTTATAAGGCGCCTTTCAGGGCACTCAAGGTCGCCGTACAGGTTAAAAACAGTACAAGAACACAGTTAAAAGCGGAACAAAACTAGGGCACAGCTTGCAGCAGAAGACACAGAGGTCACACAGAGTCAAAGGCCTGCCTAAACAGGTGGGTTTTGAGGTGAGTCTGAAATATAGTGATAAGAGTTTCTGATGTCAGGGGGGGAGGGAGTTCCAGAGGTGAGGGGCAGAGCGGCTGAAGGCTCTTGAGCCCATGGTGGAGACAGAGACGGGCTGGGAGGACTTTCAGTGGACATGGACAAGGTCAGACAGATATGGGGGGGGCGAGGTTATGAATGGCCTTGAATGCCAATAAATCTTATCCAACGATATATCCATATTCTGTAGTTTTAGGTCTGAGAGGCTAAATCTCATCAAACGGTGGTCCTTGGCTCAAATATAGCAGAATCAATTGTGGGCCTCGATATGAAAAAGATTGATACACATTGGCTTAAGTGACTCCAGAGAGCATCCTGTATATGAATCACGTGCATGTGGCAGGACCGTGTGTGTGTGCCTGGAGTACAATAACCTGCAGCAACACACACACTGATCGCTCAGACGGTATGTCAGTCTGACCGTGACCGCAGACAGCTAAAGCATCCGGAACGATCACAGATGTCGCAGGGTGAACGTGCACAGGGTCGTCAAGTGTCAACTATACCTGCAGGGTGCATATGGTGTGTTTGGTCCGACCACAGTAATCTAGTAAGAGACTCATGGCGACACTCATTGTAACAATGGAATGCTCATTCTATATCCCAATGGGATAGTTCCAATGTTTGGAACTATTGCCCCATAGTACCCCACTTTGCGGCGAGATCAAAGCGTGTCGCCATGCAATCTCTTACTAGATTACTCTGGGTCCGTCGTACTAACAGTCCTACAGTCATGAGTCTGAAACCCCTATAACCTGCCACGTTTAGTCGTAAACGGCCTCGCATGTCGGGAGTCACGGTGTTGTAAGTAAACGCATCAATACAGCAATGTAGAAATACTCTGTTTAGAAGTCCAGAATTTGAAGAAGTACAAAGGTATTGGTATCAAAATGTACTTAAAAGAACCAAAAGTAGAAAGTACTCATTATGGAGAAGGTCCTACTTCACAGATTTTTTTCAAATGTATAACTTTTTTTTTAATGTATGATTTGTAATAATAATAATAATCAAAAGTAACTATACTACCTATAACGTTTTCAAATAATTATAGTGGAGTAAAACTATATATATTTGCCTATGAGATGTCGTGGAGGAGTAGAAGTACAGTAAAGTAAAAAGAAATACCTCAACATTGTACTTAAGTAAGTACAGTACTTGAGTAAATGTACTTAGTTACTTTCCACCACTTGTCTGATGTTCGGGGACACTCGGAAAGGTTGTCTCCTATTTCTAAGAGAAATAAGGGCCGTCCAGAAACAGATAGAATCTGGCTGTACGGCCGCTCTACAATCTCACACACAACGTGTCGCATATACGCACGCTCGCAGACGGACTCTTTTTGGCGCCATCATCCAACGCAGCATAAACTGGGTGTTATTCAGCCACAGGAATGCAAAATGAGAGAAGGGAAAGATGAATCGTCGGATATGATGGACTATAGTAGTATAAGCACATGCATGTGCATAAAAGTGTGCAATGGGTGAGCGGCATTCCGCATTCCTATTAAGGGTTAATCTATCACAGTAATGGCCACAGCGGCCCTGCAGCGCGCCGCTCAATGCTAGCTACAGCATAACGGATATCTTCAAATGTTAGAACCTATCCTTTTATATCCCTGTATTTCTGCTCACCTCTCATTCCCCTCCATCGTCTTGTTGGCATAACTCTCTCTCTCTCTCTCTCTCTCTCTCTCTGAGTGAATCAAATCTTCTCAATCCTCTCATTCCAATTCCCTGACCCATTTTTTTCTCTCTATTGTCCAGAGCCTCTCGCGCATCATCTCTCCGTCTCCCGCCCCTTCAACCGACTCTCTGACTCCATCGCTTTGTCTCCCTGTGCTCTCCCACGTTCACATCTCAATCATTCCCTCTCTCTCTCTCTCTCTCTCTCTCTCTCTAGCTCTCTCTCGCTCTCGCTCAATTCCTCTCACTTTAACTGACTTCTCTTGGTTTCTTCCACTCTCTCTCTCTCTCACACTCCGTCCGACAGC
Source organism: Protomyctophum bolini (assembly GCF_963924005.1). Classification (NCBI taxonomy): domain Eukaryota; kingdom Metazoa; phylum Chordata; class Actinopteri; order Myctophiformes; family Myctophidae; genus Protomyctophum; species Protomyctophum bolini. The sequence continues at coordinate 6,808,153 of NC_137879.1, read as the reverse complement.
CTCAGCCGTCCATATCGGATGGATTAACTGTTCCTTGTCGCCTTGCCGTGAAGAACACATTAAAAAGGGCACCGAAACAATCGATAGGGACGGAAAATATGACTATTTTAATGTCAGGCGGTATTGGACAAATTAGGGGTGCAAGGGTCAGACATGAATGATTGGCTGGCTGTGTGAGCTAGCCATGTGGAGCTATAGTTTATGTCTTTCAAAGGACGTGACTTTAGCATGAATTTGAGAATGTTTCTATTGGTCCTCTCCTCACAATTATAATATAACCCATTAAAACTGGGAAAGCATCTGTGTTGTGTTTTGATTTTAGCAAACTTATATAGCAAACTTTAAAAGAATAATATAAAAAATAAAAATAAAAACTGTTAGGATTCAGAAAGCATTTGTATAATCTGTCTCGGGTTTTAATGGTTTAAGGCAAGGGAGATTAAAAAAAAGTCTGTCCAAGTTTAAAAGCACTTGTCTTACATCTGTCTACTGGGGGTTCCACAGACTAGTCAACTAGGTGACTAGTCGACACTGTTGACAGTTGTCAGCTAGTCGTGGTCTGCTATTTTACAAAATATAAGTATTGCATATGGAGAAAACAAAAGTTAAATATTTGGCCTGGGCCGTGGCTCAGTGGTCCAGGCACCTTGACTGGTAATCCAGTCTGCCAGTGTGCCGCGGGTTCGACTCCCGATCCCGATGGCCTTTTGCTGCATGTCACCCCCCCCACCCATCTCTCTCCCCATTTCCTTTCAGCCGTACTGTCTGTCCCTCCATAAAAAAATATAAAATAAAGGCGAAAACATTAAAAAGCTTGAGCGCTGTTCTAATGCAGCCTGAACTGAGACAAGCTGGAGTTGGAAATACATTGTTTTCAACGAGGGCGGCGCAAATAAGAGCTATTTCAAGCATGTGTGCAACATGACAACTGTTTTAAAGTATTGTACAGTTCCTGTATAAGTGCTGTTATTAAAATGTTTACTATAAAAATACTAAAAAAGCTAAAATACAACAATTCATGGTCATGAGTTCATAAAACATAATTCATAATAATTGCATGATGCATACAATAAATATGTGGTTCTTAATTGATTTCATATGAGGTTAAAAATGTAAACATGATGTGATGATAATATTCTGAGGCAGAACAAAGTTCCCTGTCTGTCAGTATAGCTACACTGGACCATGATTGACTGATTGATGCATGATTGCATGGCATTGCACACAGGTGCTACAAACTTTGTCTCACTCGCTCAGACACTGGTCTGCATGAAGGAAGCAGCAGCACACTTTGCAGTTTAGCGTGTTACAAACTGCTAAAGAAAGACGTCTGAAGCCAAAGCAGACTGTCAAAGGACATTATAAGAACATTAAGCAACTCAAGATTCAAGAACCTCTTTTCACAACAAGCGGTATTCTATATTTTAGATTAGTCTTTGATGTTGTGTTGTTTTGTTTGATATACACGACGATGGACACGTTCACCTGCGCATCGCGCATTTCTACAATGTTTGTATTTCATTTGTTTGATCAATATTGTACTGTGATACACTTTGTTGATTATGTGTTTATTATTTTGTGTGAACATATAGGTCTCACGGCATGGATGGAAGTAACAACTGAGGGATGGATGAGAAGAATGCCCGAAAAATAAATTCCCGTTTATAAAGAACCGACCTGTCAATGTTGGGAGAAGAGCTACACTCTGCTCTCCATCCCCCGTGGACAGTAAATAACTGGCTGATTATGCAACCCCACACAGGGCTGAGTTTGTGCTCGTGGAACTGTGTGTACAAAACGCATTAAGCATGGCCTATGCTTGTCCACGAGTCTCATGGTCTCGCTGTGACATTCTTTCACTCTCGGTGGACATCTTTATAGCGCCCGGTCTGTCCCTGTGTAACGGGAACACATGTTCCCTCTGGGAATAATTAATGTATACAGAAGTATGATAAGTATATGATCATGAGATTATTATTTTAGAGGCATTTCTGCTTAAAAAGGTAATTAACCAGACAGGGTGATATGCAAGGCAGGTCTTAGTGCTGTCTCGTCTCACTTCACTACATCTCGTCTCTCTCAGGTTGCCAACAACTAACCCTTGAAATACTCAATTGTCCCTTGGAAACTAAAAGACGTGTCCTTTATTTAAGTGATGCACCGAATATTTGGCCGCAGAAAATAATCGGCAGAAAATGGCTAAAAATGCATTTTCGGCCCATTCGGTTTCGGCCTGAATAGGCAGAAAATATATAAACGAATAGTGTATGCAATAAATGCATTCAAAAGAGCTGAATAAATGTTTTATGGACCTATAATTGTGATTATTATTTAAGTAAAGTTTTGCCATAGGCCCATAACCATTTATTTTTGCCATAAATCAGGTAGCTTTAAGGTACGGCCACGACAGCAATGGTAGGAAAAAAACATATATAATATTATTCATATTCGGGGTATTCGGTTTTCGGCCAACTGTTTCCTATATTCGGTATTCGGTTTCGGCCAAGAATTTCCCTTCTCGGTGCATCCCTACGTGATAAGGGATACGCACTTTGTTTATTAGTCACACAGTGAGGGGGAAATAAATCATGCATTGAAATCTAGATGCACCGTGATGCATCGGTAATCGATCTATAATCAAACCGTGGCCCTCTCTCTACGTCCCGGTGGGGTGTCCATTATTTTAATTCCAGGTAGTCATGGCAACCCTAACGTCTCACCTAACTTAATCTTCACCAGAAGATTTATCAGAACCTCTCGCACCTCTAAAACGGGAGGTGAGAACCTTACAAATCTCACCTTAGCTCACCTAGTATCCAGCTGATTCACCCGTTATCACTGTATTAAATAGACGAAATCAACCGCTATCAGGACGTTGGAATACGGCCCAATAATATGGCCATACTGGGCATACTAGACATTGTGGTGTCAACGTGTCATTTCCAACTCTATTGTCGGCGCATGGAAACTATAGGGGCTACTAATATAATACTATTCTCTGCCTATCGGGACGTAGCCTGGAACTCACCTATGCTTTCTATGGCATAGTTATTAGGCAGCTCCCGGCAGGATCCGCCGGGAGAAACTGTGCACGGCTGCTGGACAAGAGACTAATACATTAGAGCGACAGAGAGAGAGAGAGAGGGGAGTGTGTGTGTGTGTATGTGTGTGCGTGTGTGCGTCAATTTAACAAAGGTGCAGACGATCAGAAATCAGCAGAGAGTGATCGACGTTTACGCTGCTACTTTTTTCTCCCTGGAAATAAAAACGTCTGGGTTTCCGAGGCTAATCGGGACGTAACTCGGACGGCGCCGAGTCTGGTGGCCTTCGCTCGGCACGGTGACTCGCTCGGCTCAAGGCCACCAGACACGGCGCGCCTCCGTCAGTGACACAGAAATACCATTATCACCACCGTCACAATAGCTGATAATGGCATACTGAAACGGTGAGTATGTGGAAAAAAATGTCCATACTGGGCCCATTGCATGGTCCTGATGATGACGGTAAAAGTATCATTCAATACCAAAGTGTAGACGTTCACTGTGTTACAAATTAAATCACAAAAGTCCTGCCGCTGAGTTCAACATAATGTTCACAAAATACTGCATGTTCAGATAATAAGAGAAATAACCTATACTAACAAGTAATAGTAAAAATCACACCCGTGTGAACTGAGTGGTGCAACTCCCCCCCCCCCCCCCCCACATCTCTCTCTTTCTCTCCTTCTCTCTCTCATTAGCAGGCAACAGTGAAGCACTATCACTCTCTGTTTCTGGTGCCCCCTACTGGTACTAATAGTCATACTGGTGCTCATTAACGTCACATAGGTGAACAACACATAGGTGTACACGGACATTGCTGGTTGTAGGAGTGGTTGCACCACTCAAAAAAGAAAAAAAAGTTTAATATGTTCTTCACCACATGACTATGTATAGTATACCCTATATTGTTTTTGCAAATTATAATGTAGGCTACCTGTACTGTACTGGCAGAGGCAAGGAAGCAACCAGGTGCTCAGGAGGTGTGCAGATATTAAAATAAAATAAAAATGTAAAAAGGTGCTCCTGGGATCAATCGGGATAACACATATTGAACTGATGAAGGGCTGCCCTGATGAAGACCATATAGGTCGAAAAATGTCGGTTCAATAACGTTTTCCTCCTTTTTAACATTGAGTGTGCCCGGATCTCCGCTTTGTTCTAGATAACTGTACTTGTACTGTTTTGTTTTTAGACACAACATATAGACACAAACTGACAAACATAGACGTCACCATCAACATACAGTAGACGTATTGCACAAAGCCCAACAACAAAGTCAGTACTGTGTACGTCACTGACGTAGTCTCGGGGAACGCACTGTACAGCAAGTCAAGTCTTCTATCCGGCTGTTTAAGCACAAAACCACTAGTTGAACATAGCAGGGAGAAAATAGAAAACTCACAAATAGGATAGTTGAAGTGACCAAGAGCCACATACTGTACACATATTGTTCCCTGTTACAACATCACTACCTGTTCATCAGCACTGAATTCCAGCGCCAGCAACAGTTTCATTGCCACCAGTCATTGGGTCCCAAAATGACAGCACTAGTACTGTAGTACAACAACAACAGCTTGAATCACATTAGTGTTTGGGGTCGGCAACCTTTTTCACATGAAGTGCCATGTTTGTATTATCTTGATATAGTCACCAATGACATCAAAATATATTTCCAATATATTCCATAATGCACAGACAACAACCTTTATCTTTTATCCTTCTTCCTATTGGGAAGCTCTGCACACTCAGATCTGCGCATAATCGAATGTATTATTTGGCAAGCTTTCGGTCTACTGCACCTTCTTCAGGCATAATCAAAAAGTGGACAGAATATATGTTCATCATTTGATTGGATGATTGATCACACCTATTTTTTCTTATATTACCTTTGTGGCTCCAGCACCTGCAACTGCAATGCCATTTCAATGCCATTGGTCATGATATTTGCATATAAACACCCCCCACAGAGGCTGAAATTCACAAAAAAAAAAAAATATGGACTCTGTGCGATTTTGAACATTTTTTAACCTAAAACTTTTGACCTTTACCCTAATAAAAGTAGGTAAAATAATTGTAATATATGTTTTTTTGTGATCATTAGAATGTCTAGAACATGTTTTATTCATTATTGTGAAAGATATCCCCCAAATGTAAATTATTAATTTATATAATTATTATATAATTATTAAATAAAATTCATAAAACTTTATTTTTTTATTTTTTTTAACATATTTTTTAGTGTCAGTCTTAGTAGTACAAAGTAGTAGTAAGGTTGAAATCTATTTTTTGCAAGTAGAAATCAATGCGGGTGTTAGAGGGTTAAGTTTTTTTAAGCAGATGAGCGGTGGTTATTTTTCTATTCTTCTTCCTATTGAAATTGAACTGCTGGTATACAGCATCCTCTGCCTTGTGACCAAAACCCCGATACCAACCTACCCCGGCCAAGGGGGGGAATTCCCCCATTAGGCTCGTGGATACGAGTTGGCTTTTCACGTGGGAGACCCAGGTTCAAACTCTGGTCGTTACACAATACAACACAAGCAGCAAGTAGTAGCAACAGAAATAGGTTCCTACCTCTACTTCAACCCCGGAGGACGAGCCATTCAGCGGGCGTCCTCATCATGGCTCCATCAGGACTGGAAGGTACTGGTCACAGGGGTGGGCTTCAGGCAACCGTGGTTTCCACGCCAGGCTGGGGAGCTGCAGTGTTCGGCTACAGCGAGGCTGTGGTGGCTTCTACGGTCCGGAGTAGGTTGGGAGGAACACAATGAGCCTATAAGAAAGAAAGAAAGAAAGAAAGACATTTTAAGTGATTAAGGTCACATTCATACCAGAGAGCTTTGCTGCGATTAAAACGAATCCTGCTGCGCATTTTCAGAAAGTGCACTTTGTTTGACAGGTGTGAAGGCTCATTCGAATCGTAATGCGTATCAAAGAACCGCATTATACTCCGAGGAAAAACGGGGAGTTTCGCTTCGATTCCAATCGCACTTGATTACGATTCGGTGCAGGTGTGAATGCAATCCGCAGTAAATAAAGAAAATGAAGCAAACAATGTGGCGGGTGAGGAGCTGAACACAGTTGGAGACGGAGAAGGCATATTTTACGCAGCGCAAAGATGTCCCGTTACCGTGGATAGACGTGGTCGAATGAGGAGACTGAAGCCCTGATCGAAATGAGGACGAGTACATTAATCAATTGCTTAAGAAAACACATAAACACTGCAGTGCAGAGTAACAGTATTATAGCCTACAGAATATTCTGTCTGTCTGTGCGTGCCGTAAACATGGAGTGCTGTCACTGTGTGGGGACTAGTGGGGAGTAGGAAGTTTCATCTCAATAAACGTGTAAACATTTCGCTGCTGTCTGTTATATCAGTGCGCTCAGCGCTGTGCCTCCATGCCCAAAAGAACAGTGTGTGGCTGCGTGCGTATAGTGAGAGAGCGAGAGAGGTCCAGTCCCAGACCAGACGGCACGACACATGCACGTTATGAGTATAATTTTATTACCATAGATTTCACTGTGTAGGCTAGTTTATGAATGGAACACATTGATAAAGGTCCCCCCTGCTGCGGCACAAATCTTTGAATAGTATATATTATTTCAGAGCGAACGTTTTTTTTTTTCGACGTCAGGACTAAATGGGTTCAATTCCGATCGTTACACAATACAACACAAGCAGCAAGTAGAAGCAACAGAAAAAGGTTCCTACCTCTACTTCAACCCCGGAGGATGAGCCATTCAGCGGGCGTCCTCATCATGGCTCTATCAGGACTGGAAGGTACTGATCACAGGGGTGGGCTTCAGGCAACCATGGTTTCCACCCCAGGCTGGGGCGCTGCAGTGTTCGGCTACAGCGAGGCGAGGCCATGCAGATAACAGTGAATCATAGCTTAAATAGACCTTTAATAGACCTGCTTACTCGTGCAGGTATTCAAGACTCAATTCTTAAGGCTCATACATAGTCTGGATTTTCGGTGGTGAGGTGACCACCGAACTACAACATGACGTCACGAGACGCGGTGAAGAGCAAACCACCGCCACCGCTCCAGCCCTTCTCTCTGTTTTTACTCACCACCGCTCAACATTATTTCGGTGGTCACCTCACCACCGTAAATCCAGACTAAAACATCAAATAATAAATTCCTACCTCTACTTCAACCCCAGATGAGCCATTCAGCGGGCTTCCTCATCTCATCATGGCTCCATCAGGACTGGAAGGTACTGATCACAGGGGTGGGCTTCAGGCAACCGTGGTTTCCACGCCAGACTGGGGCGCTGCAGTGTTCGGCTACAGCGAGGCGAGGCCATGCAGGGCTGGCGGGGTGGTTGGGAGGAACACCATGAGCCTATAAGAAAGAAAGAAAGAAAAGAGAAAAATAGTAAAAATGCGGCACAAATCTTTGAATAGGTAGGCCTATATATTCTTTCAGAGCGAACGTTTTTTTTATTTCGACGTCAGGCCTAAATGGGTTAACTTGTCCAACATTGGTTTTAATTATTTATTTTATGTATTTTTCCCCCAGTAAGAATTGAGGAATGAATACCTACATGTATAGTGGCGTAAGCAACAGGTCCATTAAAGTGAATGAATAGGCCTATTAGCGATGATTCACTGTTTTGCAGTGTTGGGTCAGTTACAGTACATGTAGCTTAAACTTGCCCAACACGGCAGATAACAGTGAATTTCATAGCTAACAGGCCCATCAATTAACTTTAATAGACCTGCTTTACTCGTGCAGGTATTAAAAAAACTTCTTCTAAATCATGACAGTTTTCTGAGAAACCTCAGGTTTCTATATAAGTGGTTCTCAATATTTCACGTCAAGGACCCCAAAAAACTCTATACTAGAGTCAGCATCCCAATAGTTTGAATATTTTACATGAATAGTTTTACATGAGTAGTTTTACCTTTACACACACTGTGTAATAAGTACTGCCATAATGGTAGAACTGCTTATATAAAACGTGTTATTTACAGTAGATAACATACATAGGCTATTAGATATAGGGCCTAGCTATGACTTGTCCTTCAATGGCCAAGTGCTTCTTCCAGCTCAGAAACCTTATTATTTTCCTCATTTTCAGACTTTGAAGTCCATTCACGCTTTTATTTCCTCAAACAAATAAATAGTAGGCTAGGCTAATAAACATGTTTATCTTCTCTGCACAAGTGATTTATGTGTCCTCTCGGACTGGTGGCAATTATAAACCTGCACACATTATCTTCACCTCACAGCACACGACATAGTTTACCAAGAAAATAACAAAAGCACATGACTTTAACTCATGTGCTCAATGTGTCAATGTGTCACTGACTCAATGTGTCACATTGTTTAATGCAATCAGACAGGACTTTTCTGTTTGAATGAATGGGCTGTCGAAGCCAGAAAGTAGTTTTTTGCCACTCAGTGGGCGTTCCCGCATAACTTCCAGGTACTATGATGTCACGTGCATACCCTCTATACAGCATCCTCTGCCTTGTGACCAAAACCCCGATACCAACTATCCCGGCCAAGGGGGGAATTCCCCCATTAGGCTCGTAGGTACGAGTTGGCTTTTCACGTGGGAGACCCAGGTTCAAACTCCGGTCGTTACACAATACAACACAAGCAGCGAAGTAGCAACAGAAAAAGGTTCCTACCTCTACTTCAACCCCGGATGAGGCATTCAGCGGCGTCCTCATCATGGCTCTATCAGGACTGGTAGGTACTGATCACAGGGGTGGGCTTCAGGCAACCGTGGTTTCCTCCACGCCAGGCTGGGGCGCTGCAGTGTTCGGCTACAGGCAGCGAGGCGAGGCCATGCAGGGCTGGCGGGGGTGGTTTCATAGTACTGGTGGCTTCTATGGTCCGGAGTAGGTTGGGAGGAACACCATAAGACTATAAGAAAGAAAGAAAGAAAGAAAGAAAGAAAGAAAGAAAGAAAGAAAGAAAGAAAATTGAAGTGATTTAAAACCCATTTTGTTTAATTATTTATTTGATGGGTTTTTTCCCCCAGTAAGAATTGAGGAATGAATATCTGCATGTATAGTGGCGTAAGCAACAGGTCTATTAAAGTGAATGAATAGGCCTATTAGCGATGAGTCACTGTTTTGCAGTGTTGGGTCAGCTACAGTACATGTAGCTTAAACTTGCCCAACACTGCAGATAACAGTGAATCATAGCCAACAGGCCCATCAATTAACTTTAATAGACCTGCTTACTCGTGCAGGTATTAAAAAAATGTCTTCTATATCATGACAGTTTTCTGAGAAACCTCAGGTTTCTATATCAGTGGTTCTCAATATTTCACGTCAAGGACCCCAAAAAACTCTATACTAGAGTCAGCATCCCAATAGTTTGAATATTTTACATGAATAGTTTTACATGAGTAGTTTTACCTTTACACACACTGTGTAATAAGTACTGCCATAATGGTAGAACTGCTTATATAAAACGTGTTATTTACAGTAGATAACATACATAGGCTATTAGATATAGGGCCTAGCTATGACTTGTCCTTCAATGGCCAAGTGCTTCTTCCAGCTCAAAAACCTTATTATTTTCCTCATTTTCAGACTTTGAAGTCCATTCACGCTTTTATTTCATCAAACAAATAAATAGTAGGCTAATAAACATGTTTATCTTCTCTGCACAAGTGATTTATTTCATGTCCTCTCGGACTGGTGGCATTTATAAACCTGCACACATTATCTTCACTTCACAGCACACGACATAGTTTACCAAGAAAATAACAAAAGCACATGAGTTTAACTCATGTGCTCAATGTGTCAATGTGTCACTCAATGTGTCACATTGTTTAATGCAATCAGACAGGACTTTTCTGTTTGAATTAATGGGCTGTCGAGGCCAGAGAGTAGTTTTTTGCCACTCAGTGGGCGTTCCCGCATAACTTCCAGGTACTATGATGTCACGTGCATACCCTCTATACAGCATCCTCTGCCTTGTGACCAAAACCCCGATACCAACTACCCCGGCCAAGGGGGGAATTCCCCCTATTTGGCTCGTGGATACGAGTTGGCTTTTCACCAAATTCCGGTCGATACACAATACAACACAAGCAGCAAGTAGCAGCAACAGAAAAAGGTTCCTACCTCTACTTCAACCCTGGAGGATGAGCCATTCAGCGGGCGTCCTCATCTCATCATGGCTCTATCAGGACTGGAAGGTACTGATCACAGGGGTGGGCTTCAGGCAACCGTGGTTTCCTCCACGCCAGGCTGGGGCGCTGCAGTGTTCGGCTACAGCGAGGCGAGGCCATGCAGGGCTGGCGGGGTGGTTTCATAGTACTGGTGGCTTCTATGGTCCGGAGTAGGTTGGGAGGAACACCATAAGCCTATAAGAAAGAAAGAAAGAAAGAAAGAAAGATTTTTTTTTTAAGTGATTAAGAGTCACATGTATAATGTGACGACAACTTGTTACCTCCAACAGTATAGCCAGTACAGAACATACAAAGTACAGTATACTATACATATCCTGACAGGTCAGCGTATACATGTACAGTAGCTTATTTTTTGGGCGGGAACCCCTTTTGGTGTTTCAAGCATTCTGTTGTACTTTAGCTATTGAAGAATAGCAGATCTACAAGCTCATAGTGCGCCACCGAGTGGCGCGCTATGAACTTGTATAGGTCTGCTATTTTTGAAAAATAGTAAAAATTCGGCACAAATCTTGGAATATATATTCTTTCAGAGCGAATGTTTTTTTTTATTTCGACGTCAGGCCTAAATGGGTTAACTTGTCCAACATTGTTTTTAATTATTTGATGTTTTTTTCCAGTAAGAATTGATGCTCAAATATCTGCATGTATATTGGAGTAAGCAACAGGTCTATTAAAGTGAATGAATAGGCCTATTAGCGATGATTCACTGTTTTGCAGTGTTGGGTCAGTTACAGTACATGTAGCTTAAACTTGCCCAACACTGCAGATAACAGTGAATCATAGCGAACAGGCCCAACAATTAACTTTAATAGACCTGCTTTACTCGTACAGGTATTCAAAACTCTCAATTCTTACTGGGGGGGAAAAAAAAGTGGAGTTGCACCACTCAGTTCACACAGGTGTGATTTTTCAATAGCTAAAGCATAACGTAACACCAAAAGGGGTTCCCGCCCAAAATGCGTGGCTACATGTAGCTGACCAAACACTGGAACATAAACAGCCTAGCTATATGCTATAGGCTATCCTGTCATAACATACACAGCCTAGTGTAAATACTATACTCAGCGTCCCAATGGTTTGAATATTTTACATGAATATATAGCAGTTTTACCTTTACACACACTGTGTAATAAGTACTGCCATAATGGTAGAACTGCTTATATAAAACGTGTTATTTACCGTAGATAACATACATAGGCCATTAGATATAGGGCCTATGACTTGTCCTTCAATGGCCAAGTGCTTCTTCCAGCTCAGAAACCTTATTCTTTTCCTCATTTTCAGACTTTGAAGTCCATTCACGCTTTTATTTCCTCAAACAAATAAATAGTAGGCTAATAAACTAGCCCCGTATGAGGCACATATGGGGCTAGCTAATAAACATGTTTATCTTCTCTGCACAAGTGATTTATTAGTCCTCTCGGACTGGTGGCATTTATAAACCTGCACACATTATCTTCACTTCACAGCACACGACATAGTTTACCAAGAAAATAACAAAAGCACTGTAAGCACTGTACAAATGTAAACGTTAACTCACGTGGAGAGGAGATTGGAGAATGGAGACCAATTTGTCATAATAAGACCCAGCTGGCCAGTCTTTCCAACACTGTCAAAGATAACTCAGGAAGCTGAACGAACACAAGCTAAGCATTCACTCCCAGACAACACAAGTGCCACTTCTACTCTTACCTCCATGTGGTGTAATTATGACATTATAAGATGTGTATTTCACTCTTATCCTTCTAAATGTAATATTTTGGAAACGGAGCGTATACTGCTGTCAAAAAACCCGCGCGCCGCGTTTGTGTTTGTTTTAGCAGGTGACGTGTGTGGGGGGGAGAGGGGGCGGAGCCGAGCAAACCAGAGGATTTACGTCATGGCTTCACAGAGGGGGGCGGGAATTCTTTACACATCAAAGCCAAGGAGACAAGGACGAAGGAGAGAGAGATGAAGCAGCCAGGGACCCCCCACTATACATAATTTATAGAAAACTGCGTTGAAGATTAGATGATGATCTGACTAAACTTTTTCATATTATTGCATAGCATTGTTTGACAGCACTGTCATTGTGTAGCCTATAGTTTAGTTTGTGTTGTATAGCCTATTCATCATGTTAATAATGTATTTTAAGACAGTTAAAAACGCATTGCCCTTGTGCTGTCAACTCATCACGTTCGATTAAGTGATTTTCTTCTTCACCACTACTTGCTCAATTGCCAATTGGCCTATAGGCCGATCTATAATATGTTGTGTTGCGATTTCCACTGGAATAATAATAATTATTATTATTAATATTATTATAAGGGTAATAATAATAATTGTGTCTGTGTGTGTGTGTGTGTGTGTGTGTGTGTGTGTGTGTGTGTGTGTGTGTGTGTGTGTGTGTGTATATATATATATATATATATATATATATATATATATATATATATATATATATGGAAAAATATAGCAATGCCATTCAGGCTTAAAGTACATGTTTAAATGAATTCAATGTGACAGTTACCTATATGTGCAGGACTATAATGTGCACTGACAATGTGCACCTTAATCCCACAAGTAGCCTATACAACACGCTGATTTCTATCATTCTCTCACCTTAATTAACCCTTCGCTAAATCCCACCCCAAAATGTGATTGTCCTGCAATGCCAATCCAAATAGTTTAGCAACAGTTGCTAGGATTACTGCATGTTTTTTGTGAGGGTACCTACCCTATGAGAACATGCAAACTCCACACAGAAAGGCCCTTTCGCCAACCCCGCCTTCGGGTATGGGCAGTTGGGCACTGATGACGCGGAGGAGGAAACACGCCGCCAGCACCCACCAAACTTTTCCCTTTCAATCTACTGATTGGACTCGACCATGCAAGGGGACAGAGTATAAAGACACGGTTGCCAAAACACATGGTTCTGTGAAGCCTCTGTTATTTCCGCTCCTTAGAGTCAGAACAAAGGAGGAGAGCGCAAGGTAAATTAAAGTTTGTTTTTCTATGAGAAAATAACAAGACATAACAAATGATCATGGTGTGGAAGCCTTTAAATAGATCAGTGTGTGAGACATGAGTAGGGTTTGGATTCGGAACTGGAGGAACCGGATCCAACATCGAGGAGCCGGAATCGGTGCCATCATCATCATCATCATCATCATCATCATCATCATCATCTCCGTGACCAGTTTAGAGGGGAATTAAACTTTAAACAAATAGCAGTAGGTGTTGAAGAGCATGTGCGTTCATGTTTATGTTGCTGTGGAACAGCTTGCCCGAGCCCATAAAGCAAAGCATTAACCTATAAAGCAATTTGAAACAGAATGTCTGATCCCATAGGTCACTTAATAGGGCAACAGTTAATTGACTCTGTGATGCTGTGTAATCATCACAGCATCACAGAGTAAATTACCGTATGCTACTGTATATCCATCTGTAATGCCCCCTGATGTCATGACAACAAGGTAAGCAAGGCATACTGTACCAGTGTACCTTGTCTGTCTCTTCTCTGCACCAGGAGGCATGGTTGTATAGGGTGTACAGTATGCTTCTGTATAGTTCCCTGAGGTTACCGTTAATGTCAAGTTATTCTTATGTAGCACATACTTACCGTCCGTAGCCTTGGCGACCTACATGTATTTGATCTATTACTCATATTTTCTCATATCATATATCTTGCTTACTGTAAATTGCTCTGGATTTAGAGCGTCTGCTAAATCCCTAAATTGTATAATTGGCCCTCTCTGTAATTTTTTATACTGCTGTGCTGTCTCCAGTGCCAGAATTTCCCCCACAGGATTATAATCAATCATCATTCAATAAATCAAGCAATCAAGCAAGCAATAAATCAATCAATCAATCAATCTGCCCGCAGCGGGGCCTAGGACATTTGGACCCGGATCCGAACCGGACCGAAGGTAATTAACCTTTATTAGGCCCGATTTACTGGACCTGATAACTCATTTATTTAATTTCACCATGGCATTCAGATTAGATAGATGTATGTGTCAGTCACCTCCCTCCGCCCCTGACAATTCAATTCAAAGGAGCCTTATCGGCATGAGAAAACCTGTGACACAATATTAATAAAACTGTTGAAAATGGGGTAAGTATATATACCCTGTGTGTGTGTGTGTGTGTGTGTGTGTGTGTGTGTGTGTGTGTGTGTGTGTGTGTGTGTGTGTGTGTGTGTGTGTGTGTGTGTGTGTGTGTGTGTGTGTGTGTGTGTGTGTGTGTGTGTGCGTGCCTGCGTGCGTGCCTGCGTGCGTGCCTGCGTTTTCCGAGAATTCAATAAAGAAGACATGTTATATCACATTTATCATTAGCCCTGCACTGGTTGAGCATCACTCATCTAATGTATGAAAGCACCTCCTGCAGAGTGCTGATGATGTATATAATATACCATACAGAGGAGAAATGTGCACGCAGCAGACGAAGTGAACTTCCATGATGTTTATTCAAACGGAGTACAGCATACACAGCAACAGAATCACGCCAGCCAGCAGAGCTGGCTCACGTCTCTCTCCACAAGGCTCGCGCCTCGACTGACTGACTCAAATGATAGCCTTGTTGGCCACCTTTTAAACCTTCCACATTTGGTCAAGGGGATCGACATGGTGCATATCTATTAGTAGCAAAGTCCATTGATCAACTCAGGCCAACACAGACCCCAATTTACATACAACGGAATTAGACTCCTAGCTACTCCTGAAGAGACCGACACCCCTCTCTAGCAGCTGTTCACCCAAAGGTCTACTGTATGTAAATTTACACAATTGACTAAGGCCTTGCAACACAGTATAATTATGAGATCCAATATTCTTCACTGATGCTTGGCAAAATGCTTGTAACCGTTCAGATTAATTCACCTCTATTTACGCACATGTATACAGAACCCACTGGAACACAGTGCTGCTTGCACAGACCAATTTACCATCCCAGCTAAACTATAGGGTGAGAAAACAATCAGATGGTCTCTAGATAATAAACAGATTATGTAAATGTGCCATTTCCATCAGTTTTAACTGGCATGCATACAACAATACCTGGAAGTGTCAATCCTTTAGCCTTTAGCAAACCCTCAACCCTGTGTTTCGGAAATATGCTCAGAGAATCATCTCCAATTTCAAAGCCCACGGCACATTGACACAATTGTGTAATTGGCCAGCCAAATGGATCGTATAAGTCACATTGCACTAATTATTTGTGTATCCATGCGGTGTGTTTATACCCCAAGTAGCTGATTTGACTTTGACACAAATTAACTAGAAAAGTTACACACACACACACACACACACGGATGGACCGACCGACAGCAAAAAAAAAAAGCTCACATAAAGATCGAATATATATATTTGTCGTTATTGTTTTGAAAAATGTTAGTGTAACAAAGTTAGTGGGCTTCATAATCGGGTTACACGAGGGAATTTAATTAGCAATGATTTCATGCAACACTAAATTGTTAAAATGTTGGACTACTTCCAAACAGACAAAAGCTACAGGTTGCTCTCATCGCGCCCTCCTGTGATTAACTATTAACGCTTTCCTGATCTTTTCCTGAAAGTTTTCTGAAAATGCATGTTTTCCCTGCAGGTTTCATTCACTGATTAGCCTAATGTTAATTCTACTGCTTTGCTACTGAAAAGAAGTATCGAGCAGAGGAACTCTATATCTATTCAGGGAATCTGAATAGAATTAACATCATCGTTTCTGTCAGGAGGAAACCTCATAACTGCACGTTTTTGATTTCTTTTTTTTTTTTGGCATAAATTAGTTTTGAAAATATTGAACCAATGGAAAGTAGTAAAAAGTGCTTTGGACAAAACCTCTTGACTCCATTGGACCCTCAAATGTCTGCTAAAGCAACTAACTCCACCACCTCGCCCCCTCTCATGGATATAATTGTTTCTGACAATGCACTGACTGATCTACTGAATTGCCAATGGCAGGACACGAGAAACGGCACCTCTGTACTGTAGGCCTATACTCTGTACTGTACATGCCTCTGGAGAGTTGTCCTGACGTTACCCCCGGTGTACCGCAATGTCTCACACAACAATATCTGTAACGCACTGAACTGAATCAATCAGCCACAAGAAAAAAGCATCAAATCAAATCATACATCTCCCTGCATGTGCCAATGATTCATCTGGAAACATTCCAGCCAGCTAGCGCAGCTATAGCGTGATGGGCTTATCCGAGGATGAATCCAACTCTACTTTACTTGCCTCTGAGTCATTCGGAGGCGTTCGACTCAATTCAATGATAGATTAGGCTCTCGCACGTCTGTTGCTGTGGCGCTCGAGAGCACACATGCTTTCGTCTCCAATCTTCCTATGCTCTCGTCGAGGGAGATACCGTACTTATAGTAGTAGCCTTTACGCCTTCCATTAGCACCTTAGAATCAATGTAATCACTCACAGGATTGAATTAGTATACAGGTATATGGAGAGCCATATACAGCAATTATGTTCGAGTTCTTAAGCACGATGACACATACGTACATAATTGTATTCATGCGGAAGACCTTTGATTTATTAATTACACATAATGATTATGTCTCGACGTAATTATTATGTCTAGACGTGTTCTCGTTAATGAACACGGACCTATAGTACTAGGCCTAATGTATATAGATTTTCAGTCAAAGCTGGAATCTATACAGCATCGTTTGTTCTCTGTACTCTCATACTTTCCACAGTTCCCAGTAAAAGGATTCAAGGAAACAAGAGCAGTGAAGATGCAAAGCTAGTTCTGGCAGATACACTCGAGAGGTTTACACCCATGCACCCCACAATGTAGAGTAGACACTCATGCTTCCTACGGTATGATTTGTGGCCCTAAGGATGAATACAAAATTAATATCAACATCCTAATACCGTCCAAATTTTGATAGGGTGAAATTATGACAGGCAGTTTCTGCTGTCAAAAAATGAGGACGTATAGCTATAACGAACTGTGTTATTCTATGTCAGACCACCTGCCTGTATTTACCCGGACTCACCGGTGGAGCCGTTGTTTGCCGTAGAACCTAGAGGGGCCGAAGAGAAGAGAAGCCTGTTTGTTGTACCTCACTGTCACCGCAGCCTCGCCAGAGTGGCCTCGGGCCGGGAGACAGTGTTTAGCCCCGAAGAGGAGGATTTATGTTAGCTATTTTTCTGTTGTTTATAAGAAACTAACTTCTGTCTCAATCGCAGATACCGTCGAGGGACCTTTGACACCACAGGGTGGCCAACGGACTGTGATCTACGTTCCAATTCCCTGGACTGTTATGATTTCCCCTCATAAATAAAAGAGGCTGCAGCGCTCCTCAACCGTGAAACTTCTCCACTGTCTCCGTCTCCCACTTCAGTCTGTCACAGTTTGAAATAGACACTCGGTGCTTTCTAAGGTGTGATTTGTGGCCCTATAAGAATTAATTCAAAATTAATATCAACACCCTGCTGTCCAATAATTAGATAGGGAGGGGGGTAAAATTATGACAGGCCGTTTCTGCTGTCAAAATATCACTTTGTGAACCACTGTAAAGCGCTTTGAAGATGCAATTCATTATTCATTATTACATACTACTACTGTACTGTTTACACTTTACTGCTGGTGTTTACACATTATGTATGTACAGTACTACTGTATGTTATCTGCACGCCATCCATCAGCTCAGCGCCTGCAGACACAACTGTCCTTCACTCACCTTGATCAGACCCTGTAAAATCCGTCACTGCATCCACCACACACTGTGTACCAGCATGCTTCTAGTGCGTGCGTGCGTGTGTGTGTGTGCGTGTGTGTGTGTGTGTGTGCGCGTGCGTGTGTGTGTGTGCGTGGGTGGGTGCGTGCGTGCGAGCGAGCGAGCATGCGTGTGTGTGTGTGTGTGTGTGTGTTTGTGCAATAAAAATCAGGAAATCAGTCATGCAGCACCTGCTCTTGCAGGGGCGATCAATTACCCGCCTAAGTGACAAGTCAGACACACACACACACACACACACACACACACACACACACACACACAACTGTTACTTTGTGCTGCAAGTTTTAAACTGGGATCGGTGCACACCTACAAATGACCCCTAAGTGACAGATGTGCGCGCGCACGCGCGCACGCACACACACACACACACACACACGCACACAAGCACACAAGCGCGGCTCAAGCTATAGACATCTCAGCAGTAATAACAAGGTGAGTGTCACCGTGTTGTGGCTCAGCTGTCATGTTCACATTTTCACACCCATTAACCACTTACATGAACCACTTCCAACGTGGCGGAGCTTCACCCTGCACTCACTCCTTTCATTGTCAATTAGAGTGGGGTCTGGGGGTCCCCAGGGGTCCCCAGGGGTCCTTGAGATACATGGCTGCAAGATGAGGAACAGGTCAAACATATATACGTTTTTATATTTTGGCTATTGGAGATCCCCTGGAGGTCCGTCCGTCCCTGGCACTAAATCCTGTCAAATGGGGCTCCGCTGCTTTATCATGGGAAAGGGTAATCCGAGTATCTCTCAAGGTTTAACCCATTTAGACCCGAGTTAAAAACATTCACTTTGAAAGAATATTATATTCAAAGATTTGCGCCACATTTTTACGATTTTTCAAAAATAGTAGACCTATACAAGCTCGTAGAGCGCCACTCGGTGGCAACATAGGTAGATTCAACTTAGAGGTTATCCGTAACTATAGTCATATTATATATATTATTATATATATATTATTATATATTGCACCGATCAGAGCAATGGCAACAGAGGCAGAGCAGTGTTGAGTCTGTTGACAGCACATTTTGATGTAGTTTTAGCCATATAGTGTTTTGAATAAAATGTCATATTTCAGTCATCTGAAAGGTTTTAGTTTTATAGTCTACTTTTCGTCATCTAAATACCATATACGATTTTATTGTACTAAATGTAGCTTACAGACGAACCATTTTACACTTGATTGCATGCTGAATTTACCTGATCCACACGCTTATACGTAGATCTGTCATTTCAGATGAGAAAAACATGGCTAAAACAAAATTTTACTCATGACTAAAACATCAACTTGATCAAAATCAACATTTCTCCTGTGCCAAGTTTGATGCAGATTGGAGCAAACTTGGAGAACGGCCTATATTTCCGCTATTTCTGAAAGTGGTTATAACACTGTCTGTTGACCTTCTATAGCTTGACCTTTGCCCCCATCTGTCTGCCTGCGTCTGTCCTCTATTATGCCCGTATTGCCGTAATGTCTTCTTCTGTGCTCCTTCTATTCACGTTGATCCTTCAGCGCTCTCTCCCTCAAAGCCCTCCACCTGTTGTGCCCTTTCATTCAGCTGCTATACCGGCTCTGCATGCTGCTCACTGTGTGTGCACAGGTATTTGCATGACGTGCGTGCGTGCGTGCATGTCGTGTGCGTGGGCGCGCACCCAGGCGCGAACGCATGTGTCTGAATGCGCTTCGATTGTGCTCGCTGCAGTCGCAGATGTGTCAAGATTCCAGTGATGTAACAGAAGATTATATAGTATAGAGCTGGATTAATGTTAATTCAGGGTAAACAGAAGCGATCCCGCGTCCTCTCGGTTCTTACGGTAATCCGCTGGACCTTCTCTCTGTTTTATTGGGGCAGCAGCAGAGCCGCCCGGACCCCCGGGACCCCATGGTGGAATCCAACACTATACATACAAATACATTTTATCATCACATATCTCTCTCTCTCTCTCTCTCTCTCTCTTTCTCTACCCGTCACTTTATCCTTTATCTCCACCTCATGTCCTTTTTCAATCTCTGTGGGTCTCTCTCTCTCTCTCTCTCTCTCTCTCTCTCTCTCACTCTCTCTCACACACGCTCTCTTTCGCTCTCTCTCTCTCTCTCTCCCTATCCTTCTACCTATATACTTCATTGATCGCTGTCTTTTCTTCGATTCTCCTTGAGCCTATATATACATTCCCCCTTTTCTACTCCATCTCTCTTCTTCAATTCCCCAATCTGTACCCCCCCCCCCCCCCCCATCCCCCCCTTCTCCATATGGACCCTCTGGGGGTCGATGGTACAAAGCTGACCAGATTACTTCGGCCTGCAGGTGCTCTATATGTCTTATGATTCATAGACGTCGTCAGCCTGACTTCTGTTCTACAGTATAACGTGTATCGGTGAAACCAAGACGGCCCGTTCTATATAATGGCACTTTGTGATGGATTCCGAACCGGTATATCGCGTCACTCGGGGTCATTGTTGTTGATTGAAAACCAAATGAAATCGTTTTTTTTTTTTTTTTTTCAGTATAGGTTGCTTCAGCAGCTTCCGTCTTGTGTTTAAGGACTTTTCTTTTTTTCTTCGATTATACTGATCGACCCCACGGAGACATGTGTTTCTTGGTTATTTAGTTTTGGTTTTTGTTGTGTTCCAATAATCGATGACCAGCAGTGGTGATCCCTTATATGGAGACACTTCTTCGCCCATGTTGCGACACAATCAATTTGTGATGACGGCCATAGCCGAAAACGTTATTTGCAGCTAGGGGTAACATGAGAGAAGAAAACGTTCAAGAACCACTGCAATATAAAGGACCACGGGGCCTGGGAATATAACCCAACACTCACTACTAACCACTCGGCTGTCCTTGTGTGATAACGTTTGCTCTGTATGGTAAATGGTGCATTTATTGCGACTGTAGGTCACAGTTTACTATAACAAAAAAACATCGCATGGATGCACCTGGGACGTATCCTCAGTGATGTAACCTGAGGTCAACGGGGTTTCGGGTCTCGCAACATCATACCCCTCACTCAGGCCACCCAGCCGGGAGTGATCAAGTCCCGACTTACATCACAGTAGCTACCCTCAATCAGTCCCACTAGGGAAAAACCAGGGGCACACAATCCATTGGAACTACTCCAGAACTACTCTGCCAGGGCTGGGAGTTACACTTCTGGCAAATGGAGGGACTAGGCTCTGTGGGTCGTCTCCTGTCCGGGCTCCTCCTACGTCTCACCAGGTCCACTCCTGCTCTCACCAGGAGTAGAGCGAGGACCTGTGCGTTGCACCAGAGTCCCAGCACCAGACAGTTCATTCAGGAGTGGTGGGCAATGGTTCCGCACTTACTATGACAACCTGAATCTCCCGTCAGTCAGTCAGTCATGCCTCGTGACACGCTCCACATATGGCCAATACAGAATGAATTATGTTGATCTGACATCATCAAACCCTGTACGCTCAAGACACGCTCCATATATGGCTATATGTATACAGAATTAATTTTATATGTTGATCTGACCTCATCAAACCGTTAGATCTATATGGAGCTGACCTGTTCTGACATTCCATAATTATGTTGATCTGAACTCATCAAACCAAGACACGCTCCAGTACAGAATTCATTCCATATTATGTTGATCTGAACTCATCAAACCCTATAGATCTCCATATATGGAGCTGGCCTTTTCTGACATCACAATGATGAATCGACCAACTCTCCAACTCAAAGTCTTCACAGCACAGGACACACCGGACAGCATAGGACACATACCTTTTCAGGAGTATAATTTTCATTGTGCATTTTTTTCTTGGTTAAAGTTGCATGCATGCCAAAGCGCCAGCGCCGGCCAGCAGTCTGCCGTCACCCAGGCCGCGGCGGATGCGTGCACGCGCCGCCGATCTGCCCCAGCAGTGTGACGTCACCCAGGCGGGCGGATGCGTGCACGCGCCGATCTGCCCCAGCAGTGTGACGTCACCCAGGCGGGCGGATGCGTGCACGCGCCGATCTGCCCCAGCAGTGTGACGTCACCCAGGCGGGCGGATGCGTGCACGCGCCGATCTGCCCCAGCAGTGTGACGTCACCCAGGCCGCGGCGGATGCATGCACGCGCCGATCTGCCCCAGCAGTGCGACCTCCACACTCTCACGGAGGAGACTTCCCGCCCATCTGGCCATGAGGGAACTTCCAGCAGCGCCACCGCCAGAGTCTCTCGAAGGACTCAGACGTGGACCATCGCCTGCCTGAACAGAGAGCAGCAGTGCACGGCGCCAGCCACCTCTTGCCACAGGCGCCTCAGCAGAAGTTCTTATAGCCGCGCCGAGCTATACATCTGACCTCACGGACACCGGATGAATATAGTTTTAACTCCTGCTTCTTATAACTTAACTTCCCCACAGAAGCATTTGAGTTATTATAATCTTTTGCAAAAAAATAATTACATAAATTGCAATTATTTTAATAGCATATGTATGTTTCATGCCAACGTGCATGTGCTGTGTCAGGCTTTGTTATTTAAAAAGCATGTTTTAGCAAGCCATTCACTATCTCCTGCATGTTTGTGTGAGAAGAAACGCATAATTATGAGGGCTATGCGCTGTGAATTCTCTGTGGAAGGTCATTATCATGGCAACAGTGATGCTGAGGCGGGAGCTTCACGGCCAGCTGTGACTAATTAAAAACTGTGCACTGCATAGTAAGCATTAACCCATTTTGCGCGGGAACCCATTTTGGTGTTAAGCATTATGCAATCTGAGAATCCCATCGTCAAATATTCGGGAAAACAGCGCCTCCGCAACAGTCTGTCTTGAGAGACTAAGCATTATGTTATGCTTTAGCTATTGAAAAATAGCAGATAAAAAAAAATCGAAGAGCGACTGACATAGAAGACATATTTTTTTAGAATCTGATCTCAGGTCAGAATGAAAACTGTCAGGATGTATAGAAGACCTTTTTAGAATCTGATCTCAGGTCAGAATGGGTTAATTCTGTATCATGTGACACATATCATGAGCGTGATCTTCCAGGAGTCAGACTTGTTCCCAGCATGCAGCACTGCTTCTCACGTCTGAATGCAAAACTATAGTTATGTTAAAAAAGATATAATATAGGATATATATATACTGTTATGATTTAGTTAGAAGTTGTCGGGCAGAAACCATCTTGTATCCATTTTCTAACTTGTCGTGTTTATTTGTAAAGTAACGCCCTACTTGATCATACTACAGCGCCACACAAAAGTATACCTATAACCCATTCTGACCTGAGATCAGATTCATACGAGGTTTCTTTCCACTGGACACACACTGGTCTGATTAACCCATTCTGACCTGAGATCAGATTCTAAAAAATGTCAGTCGTTCTTCGATTTTTCAAAAATAGCAGACCTACAAGCTCATAGCGCGCCACTCGGTGGCGCGCTATGAGCTTGTAGATCTGCTATTTTTCAATAGCTAAAGCATAACATGATGCTGAACACCAAAATGGGTTCCCGGTCAGAATGGGATAATGTAGGTACTTTTGTGTGACGCTATTGTTTTTATTTGAATGCTGAAAAGTAACAGTTTTGGACACACATATATAGGTTTCCACCTGACAGAGACGATTAGTAGAATTGGCCTCAGCCAGATGGTATAACCAAATATAGACCAAAGTGTCCCTATTCTGGGTATGTTATAATAGGCCAGACATTGCAGAGGGAATTGCAAGGGGAAAAGGGAGGCGAACAAGTACAGATCCCTGGGGGACCATATACAGATCCCTGGGGGACCATATACTGTATGGCTTCTATGGATATAATAGTCAGTGCAGGTGTCATCCTCCATCACAGCCTATCACAGGTATAGTCTTCAGAAAATCTACAGTCTATAAAATGTCCTTGTCATTTGTGTGTGTGTGTGTGTGTGTGTGTGTGTGTGTGTGTGTGTGTGTGTGTGTGTGTGTGTGTGTGGCCTGTATAATGTGTATCAGAAACAGAAAGCAATATAAGGCATATTTTGCCTATCGTTGTAATGTGGTTCAAATGTTTTCTATTGTATGATAGATAGATAGATAGATAGATAGATCTTTATTTGTCATTGCAACGAAATTAAAAGTGCCAACCAATCAGTGCATTATATCACAAAAAAACAACATACAGTACAAGCTAAAACAAAACACACATGACTTCTTGTATATTGCACAACCCCAGCAGCACTAGTAATGCACAAACATGTCATTTCAGCTGTTATCGCACAACAAACCCATATTGTACTTACTTATGATAGCAGAGAAAACTAAGTGTCTATGTGTGTCGCAGCAACAGATCATTTTTTTATGGTGTTTTTCATGCTGTGATCAGGGTGTCGTTGGAAAGAAAGAGTTTGCTCTCAAATGGGCTAAAAGAAAAAGAAAAGAAAAGCTAGATAATAGGCCATCCATTGTGTTCTCTATACATTGTCAGAAAAGCTATATAAAACACAAACTATGTATATCCCATTTTGGCCGGGAACCCCTTTTGGTGTTAGCATCATGCATGCTTTAGCTATGGAAAAATAGCAGATCTACAAGCTCATAGCGCGTCACCGAGTGGCGCGCTACGAGCTTGTAGGTCTGCTATTTTTGAAAAATCGAAGAACGACTGACATTTTTTTAGAATCTGATCTCAGGTCAGAATGGGTTCATCAGACCAGTGTGTGTCCAGTGGAAACCTCGTATGAATCTGATATCAGGTCAGAATGGGATATATGGCTGTTTGACAGCTACAGTATCTCTATAGACAGGAACGTACTACAGTATAGCCGGCTGGACGGTGGGATAACAAAAGCTGAGGCGGGGATGATGATCCCCCCCATAAATCTCTGCAATGGTTATTATAGCCTACATAAAATGTGGTTTACCAAAACATTCCCTCAAGTTATTTCCCTACACACTACAGTATACTGTGAGGAGCAGTGGTGTAAGAAAGTAAATGTATACTCAAGTACAATTTAGTGTTTCTTTTTTGTTTATTTTTTTCAGTATTTACTATTTTCAATAGGCCTACTTTCAATTCTACTCCATTGGATCTCAGAGGAAAATATTGCACTTTCACTCCACTGTAATTATATGAAAACCTTTTTTTTGTTTTGTTGTAGATTTGGATTATTATTACAAAACACACTCACCACTTCAGCCGTATATACTAGTATCAACCAGATGAGGGTTCAGCACTTTGAGTTTTACAACAATATATTATGTAAGCTTATTTAGCTGTCATTATGACAGCTTTATTTTAGCTGTCATGTTGTTCATCACTTCATTAAAAATCTATAATAATAATCGATATCGATTATTTATCGCGGGAGGACGTGTCGATATATATATCGCAATATCGATATTTCAACACACCCCTATTTTTTTACAATTATTATCTGTGGAACCGAGTCAAACAAAATGTAATGCATTGGCGTCCTACATTCCAGTATACAGTATACGGTACTGTATTTGAAGTGCTTGTCGTCATGGTGGTTGGGTGCCCAGTTCAAATAGGATTATTTTTGCGGGTGGTCGCAGCCTGAAAAGGTTGAGAACCGTCTGCCTTATAGATAATATGTAATCATTTGATTACATATTATGCATGAACATGATCGAAAATGGCATTTCTTATGGATTACTATAGGTTATTATTCGGGGTGAACAACAATTGAATGCACATTTTTTGTTCCATCGTGAAAACAAAAAATCCCATCAGCATCCCTTGGCTGTAAGCCCAGACAGCTTTTATACTGGATACAGTCTGTCCTTGGACGCACTATAGTTTATTATGACCGACATACATCAGAGAAATAAGACATAAGAAATATAAGGTATGCCCCATAAAATCATTAACCCATTCTGTACGGGAACCCGTTTTGGTGTCAGCATCATGTTATGCTTTAGCTATTGAAAAATAGCAGATCTACAAGCTCATAGCGCGCCACCGAGTGGCGCGCTACGAGCTTGTAGGTCTGCTATTTTTTGAAAAATCGAAGAACGACTGACATTTTTAGAATCTGATCTCAGGTCAGAATGGGTTAATCCGACCAGTGTGTTTCCAGTGGAAACCTCGTATGAATCTGATCTCAGGTCAGAATGGGTTAAGTTAGCCTATACTTCACGAAAGGGACACTTGAAACGTTCCACCCATAAAGGGATGCTCTGCGCATGCAGTGCATATCTCATCTATACACCGGGCCTGCAGGTGCCCTATACCATGTATGCCCAAAGCCGACCACAACATGTTGGTCAATGTGTCTGCATAGTGACTGCATAGTGTGTGTCCTTTATCAAAGGAAGGACATATTAGAAGATATTTTATCACAGGCGAATATCTCCAAGCATATAATTTTATTATGAAAGAAACATACAGCGAGGCGAAGGCAAACCTGCTCACCTGGTCTGCTCACTGTGAACTGACCGTATACTGGCATTCCAGAGGTCAACCGCTTCGTGTCTTTTATCAAGGACAGATGACGCATGAGATTAAAATGTGATAACCATCTATAGCGAAGGCCCTACAGGCAGAATCTTGATGGAATCGTGCACTTTACGATAAATGTATGAAATTTGGCACACAGTTATAGAGCATGCCATAAGGAACGTTTTTGGCTATAGGGCCACCGCAGATTTGTCCCGTGGTGACCATGGTGGCCAATTGGAAAATGGTCGCTAAATGGCCGTTATTTTACAAATGCAGGTTCTAGACCACATAGGATCTTGATTCTTGTGACTAAAACCCGACATTTTCAAGGATGAGGAATACAGTGGTACTGTTTAGGTTTGTCCTGTGACCATGGTATTGATTTTTCAATATTTTACAATAACTCCAGTTCTAGACCACCTAATCATACATTGGGCTGTATTTTGCGTGCCTTAAGTACCAGGTCTTATTCCCTAACTTGAGTAAACTAAAGACCTGGAGGCGTGACCAATGCTCTTTGGCCACTCAGAATAGGCAAATGGCAATGATCACGCCTCCAGGTCTTTAGTTTACTCAAGTTAGGGAATAAGACCTGGTACTTAAGACACGCAAAATACAGCCCATCCTCCCATTCTGTCTTCACCGCCGGAGACGTGAACATTGCGGGGAAGAATTTTCACCATCCGGGAGCGTCCACGATGGTGACCTGTCCCCCATCCACCTCACGGCGTCGCACGGTGGATTCCAGAGTTCTGCGGCCAGCCTGGAACTCCTCAGCATTCAGAATGGTGTTGGCAGCTACAGTAGCCTATACTATATATATGATAATTCTCAGCTCAGCTCAAATTGTAGGATCATGTTTGAGAGGTTTGTGTCTGCTGGCGGCTTTCTGTGCCACACCTCCCTCCTCTTGTCCTCAGCGCTCTGCATCAGCTCGCCGTCACTCTCATATAGCGGCGGCCTCCCGTTGCCTGACACCGTGGCATCGATCTTGTCAGACAACTCATTGACCTTCGCTGTCGCTGTTCATGTCTGCAGAGGACGTAGTACCTGTCAGCCAGTGGTGGAAAGATCACTCGCATGTTTCACTTAACCCATTCTGTACGGGAACCCGTTTTGGTGTTGGCATCATGTTATGCTTTAGCTATTTAAAAATAGCAGATCTACAAGCTCATAGCGCGCCACCGAGTGGCGCGCTACGAGCTTGTAGGTCTGCTATTTTTTTGAAAAATCGAAGAACGACTGACATTTTTTAGAATCTGATCTCAGGTCAGAATGGGTTAATCAGACCAGTGTGTGTCCAGTGGAAACCTCGTATGAATCTGATCTCAGGTCAGAATGGGTTAAATAAAAGTATCAAAAGCTACAAAGTAACTATAGTAGTAACTCAAGTTTTCCAAAATATAGTGGAGTAAAAGTACAATATTTGCCTCTCAAGTAAAGTAGAAATAACTCAAAATCGTACTAAGGTACACTACTTAAGTAAATGTACTGTACTTAGGTAGAGGGTCTGCAAATGCTCTACCGTTGCCCTCCTGTAGCTCTCCTTGAACACATATAGGTTGGTGATAATTGTACGAGAAAGCGGTTAATACATTATATAATGTCAGGTGTGTGTGTGTGTGTGTGTGTGTGTGTGTGTGTGTGTGTGTGTGTGTGTGTGTGTGTGTGTGTGTGTGTGTGTGTGTGTGTGCGCGTGTGTGTGTGTGTGTGTGTGTGTGTGTGGACCTTGGATGTGAAATAATCTATCTAACAACAGGACAGCTGTATTGACAGCATATCTTCACTTACCCAGGAATGTTTTATTTTATTTTTATTTCTCTCTCAAGGCTTGTTTGTTTGTTTGTTTGTTCATTCACACATCTTTAGTGTTTTATGTTGCATTACACAGGTCTATACAGTGTACAAAATATAACGCTGCTTGTATACATGTCAGATGGGGGTCTGTGACCAAATACATGTCAATTTTAGGGTGACATGTATAATTTTACGGACCACTGCCAACATTTTGTCCTTTCTTGATGTGTACAACATGTCCCCTGCACTCTGTTTTAAAGGTCACAAGAAAATAACACAAAGTAATGAGGGTTGGTGCGGGAGGGAGCATGCATGCACTATAGATCATCAGATATGTCTCTCCAGGGTGTTGGGATTTCACCATAGCTTTGGTTAAATGTTGTTGTTTGCTTGTGAGAACGCTTGTCGTGAATTTAAGAGACCCTTAGATGTTGTCCTGAGAGTTGTTTTCTAATTAATTAAGTTGAGAGGGGCGTCTTTTAGATGACACCGCTTCCACGCAGTATATCACACGACAAGTTGTGAAGTTGAGAATGATACGGCACTGCTCACATTGCGTCATCCACAGATATGAATCATAACAGATACAGAAAGGAACAGTGGATGATGTATTACAATGAAATGCATTATTTAAACGCGTCTATGTTCATGTGGGAACACCGCGTGTCCGATAGCAGTGGCCAAGGCACAAAGCTTCTTGACCACAATGTTAAAAATGGATTAGGTTATTTAGACAGATATACTAGTTTTATTTTTCTCCTGTTTCGATGTACAGATTATTATTTTTGATGTGTACGATCGTACACAATGTGAGTTTATGCTCCATTGTGACAGAATCTGCCCAAACATATAAGCGACGCCACATGCAAAGTGTTCAGCATAGCAATTGCACCGCATACTTGGAATAGCAATGAAGTGCTTCTGATTCCAGGCTCTGATTGTGGGATTATCATATTGCCACAACATGCTAATTTGGCGCTGGAAATGTACCATGCAGCGTGTGTAGGGGAGGGGGCACGGACAGCTCATCAAAATGACCACCCTTTTTCCTTCCCTATGTAATGATTCATACGAATCCATTTAACCACTTCAATCCTATATATAGTTGGCCAGGGTCTAAGGCTCTATACTGTACTTTGTCTGCTGATCTTTTCCCCATATTATCCCAGAGTGCGAATCGGGCGATTTGAAGTTGACCGGTGGGAGTCTGTGGTGGAGCCACCCAACCCCAATCAAAACAAAGTGGGAGTGGATGGCCCTGTGGATGGAAGAGACGCTTGGAGACAAGGCTCGTTTTGCTGCGGTAACAACAGTTTCAGAAACCCATTGATATAGTGAATTATTGAGCTATTATTATTATTATAGTGAATTTTCCAGCCTCTCGAATTATTAGTGAGCTATTTGCATTCCTATTCTCGGCCGTGTCCTGATAGGCTAACAACTACAGTACAAGTGCTTATTTGGTACAGAAGGAGAAGAGGACAGTGGAGCTCAGCAGCACGGACATTTAGAGCCTTTTATTAGGTGCTAGGTATACAGAACGACTTAAAACGTTTCCACTTTGCGGTCTTCATCAGAGTCACGATGAAGCTAGGACTCTGATGAAGACCGCAAGGTCGAAACGTTAGTCGTTCTGTATACTTAAAGGGGCATTCCACTCATTTTCAACATTTTACTATGTCATTAATATAGCTTAGAGCTGTTGTGTGGAAATAATAAAAAAACAGAATGGGGGGACTTTTTTTTATCATTTCCACACAACAGCTCTAAGGTATATTAATGACATAGTAAAATGTTAAAAATGAGTGGTATTCCCCTTTAATATACACCTAATAAAAGGCTCTAAAGGTCCGTGCTGTCCTTGTTCCTGTGAAGCACCGGATCAGCTGTTCCAGGCTTGAGGCGCGTCGGTAGACTCCCTTTGTTGCTTCTTTGGTACGTTGTTTGTCTGGTGCATTAGCACTAAGTTAGCAGTCTGTGTTGGGTGGCTGCTCACTCAATAAGCCACCCAGGGACAGCCGCATAATGCTACACATACATTAACACTAACACTAACATTGTTTTTTGTCTGTTCAGTATACAGCCCCCATATTTTGGGCGGTATATCGTATTCCAGTATGTTCTGAATATAGAAGATACTGTAGGCCTACAGTAAAATGTATCAGAGGGTCACATTTCCGCATCGATGTCATTATAATCAGTATAGCTTAAGTTCAGAACAAACAAGATTGCGTGATGTGTCCCTCATTGCACACAGTCGAGTCCAAAATGTAGTTTACCCTTTTCTTGTCTTCTTTTTTTTCCCACTCCTATTTTATTGATGTACTGTAATAGGGCCAAGGGGAGATGCTGAGGGTATAGGTACGGTACTATAGTTAAAGGGACCTGGGGTCCTCTTAGCTCTGGGTGTGGCTGTTTGTCATGCTGTCTGTCAGCCCCTACGTTGATCCAGTGCTGGACTGATGATTCCCCCCATGGCAACAAAAAGCCTAGACCCCTGGCCCCGGGGAGGGATTTGTAATACACAGTGGTTTAACCCATTCTGACCTGAGATCAGATACAAAAAATGTCTGTTTGAAAATGACAGTTTTCTGAAAAAGCTATTTTCCTATGTCAGTAGTTCTTCGATTTTTTCAAAAATAGCAGACCTACAAGCTCGTAGCGCACGCTATGTGAGCTTGTAGATCTGCTATTTTTCAATAGCTAAATCATAGCATAATGTACATTCACTCTAGTAGGCTACTGTACTTAAGTACAATTTTGAAAACAATAGTTACAAGTTAATTTGTACATTTTAATTATTATTACAAAACATAGCTCACAATGCATCACAATGCGACACGTTGTGGCTTGTACTAGTTCTGCAATTTTCATATATATTTTGTATAAATGACACCTTGTGAAACATTCTGCATAATGAGTACTAACAAAAATATTGAGTAACTAGTACTAACTATATTATCTGTCCCGGTCTCTCCACCCTGATTATTGTTAATTTGTGTCACTTGTGTCCTGTTTTCCCCAGCCAATCGTTGCGCTGATTGTCTTTGACTTCACCTGTGACTAGTTAGGTTTCTGTCTATATATATGCCTGTTTGTTTTGTTGAATGTTTGATGGGTTGTCGTTCTATGCCAGTGTGTGGGCTTTATTGTTCTGTCAAGGCTGCAACCACCTTGTTGGTGAATAAACAAATGAAACATTGTTTTTCTTTTTACTCTACTTTGTGCTTTAATTGTTTTTGTATGAAGTGTATGAATCCCTATTTTGGCTTTTGTTTTCCTTTATTTTATGTAACAATTCAGTTAATCGTCAATAAGGTGCATGGGCATAATAAGCTTCGGCTTCAGACGTTTCCTTTTCGGTCAATTGTGAAACACAAACCTTTGTATACTGGATGTACAAATGATGTGATAAATGACAGAGACAAACTAACTAACTAAATAAACCCTTAAAGTTGACCTTATGCTTGCCTCAAGTTGTCTGCATTTGGCTCCTATACTCATCCTTGATGGCTAACATAGTACCTTTCCTTTCCTTAGTCCAGTTACCCTGGGTAAACATAGTACCTTTCCTTTCCTTAGTCCAGTTACCCTGGGTAAACATAGTACCTTTCCTTTCCTTAGTCCAGTTACCCTGGGTAAACATAGTACCTTTCCTTTCCTTAGTCCAGTTACCCTGGGTAAACATAGTACCTTTCCTTTCCTTAGTCCAGTTACCCTGGGTAAACATAGTACCTTTCCTTTCCTTAGTCCAGTTACCCTGGGTAAACATAGTACCTTTCCTTTCCTTAGTCCAGTTACCCTGGGTAAACATAGTACCTTTCCTTTCCTTAGTCCAGTTACCCTGGGTAAACATAGTACCTTTCCTTTCCTTAGTCCAGTTACCCTGGGTAAACATAGTACCTTTCCTTTCCTTAGTCCAGTTACCCTGGGTAAACATAGTACCTTTCCTTTCCTTAGTCCAGTTACCCTGGGTAAACATAGTACCTTTCCTTTCCTTAGTCCAGTTACCCTGGGTAAACATAGTACCTTTCCTTTCCTTAGTCCAGTTACCCTGGGTAAACATAGTACCTTTCCTTTCCTTAGTCCAGTTACCCTGGGTAAACATAGTACCTTTCCTTTCCTTAGTCCAGTTACCCTGGGTAAACATAGTACCTTTCCTTTCCTTAGTCCAGTTACCCTGGGTAAACATAGTACCTTTCCTTTCCTTAGTCCAGTTACCCTGGGTAAACATAGTACCTTTCCTTTCCTTAGTCCAGTTACCCTGGGTAAACATAGTACCTTTCCTTTCCTTAGTCCAGTTATCCTGGGTAAACATAGTACCTTTCCTTTCCTTAGTCCAGTTACCCTGGGTAAACATAGTACCTTTCCTTTCCTTAGTCCAGTTATCCTGGGTAAACATAGTACCTTTCCTTTCCTTAGTCCAGTTACCCTGGGTAAACATAGTACCTTTCCTTTCCTTAGTCCAGTTACCCTGGGTAAACATAGTACCTTTCCTTTCCTTAGTCCAGTTACCCTGGGTAAACATAGTACCTTTCCTTTCCTTAGTCCAGTTACCCTGGGTAAACATAGTACCTTTCCTTTCCTTAGTCCAGTTACCCTGGGTAAACATAGTACCTTTCCTTTCCTTTAGTCCAGTTACCCTGGGTAAACATAGTACCTTTCCTTTCCTTAGTCCAGTTACCCTGGGTAAACATAGTACCTTTCCTTTCCTTAGTCCAGTTACCCTGGGTAAACATAGTACCTTTCCTTTCCTTAGTCCAGTTACCCTGGGTAAACATAGTACCTTTCCTTTCCTTAGTCCAGTTACCCTGGGTAAACATAGTACCTTTCCTTTCCTTAGTCCAGTTACCCTGGGTAAACATAGTACCTTTCCTTTCCTTAGTCCAGTTACCCTGGGTAAACATAGTACCTTTCCTTTCCTTAGTCCAGTTACCCTGGGTAAACATAGTACCTTTCCTTTCCTTAGTCCAGTTACCCTGGGTAAACATAGTACCTTTCCTTTCCTTAGTCCAGTTACCCTGGGTAAACATAGTACCTTTCCTTTCCTTAGTCCAGTTACCCTGGGTAAACATAGTACCTTTCCTTTCCTTAGTCCAGTTACCCTGGGTAAACATAGTACCTTTCCTTTCCTTAGTCCAGTTACCCTGGGTAAACATAGTACCTTTCCTTTCCTTAGTCCAGTTACCCTGGGTAAACATAGTACCTTTCCTTTCCTTAGTCCAGTTATCCTGGGTAAACATAGTACCTTTCCTTTCCTTAGTCCAGTTACCCTGGGTAAACATAGTACCTTTCCTTTCCTTAGTCCAGTTACCCTGGGTAAACATAGTACCTTTCCTTTCCTTAGTCCAGTTACCCTGGGTAAACATAGTACCTTTCCTTTCCTTAGTCCAGTTACCCTGGGTAAACATAGT
The DNA here is from genome assembly GCF_963924005.1 of Protomyctophum bolini. Classification (NCBI taxonomy): domain Eukaryota; kingdom Metazoa; phylum Chordata; class Actinopteri; order Myctophiformes; family Myctophidae; genus Protomyctophum; species Protomyctophum bolini. The sequence goes on along the minus strand of NC_137879.1, from coordinate 6,774,598 downwards.
ACCTTTCCTTTCCTTTAGTCCAGTTACCCTGGGTAAACATAGTACCTTTCCTTTCCTTAGTCCAGTTACCCTGGGTAAACATAGTACCTTTCCTTTCCTTAGTCCAGTTACCCTGGGTAAACATAGTACCTTTCCTTTCCTTTAGTCCAGTTACCCTGGGTAAACATAGTACCTTTCCTTTCCTTTAGTCCAGTTATCCTGGGTAAACATAGTACCTTTCCTTTCCTTTAGTCCAGTTACCCTGGGTAAACATAGTACCTTTCCTTTCCTTTAGTCCAGTTATCCTGGGTAAACATAGTACCTTTCCTTTCCTTAGTCCAGTTACCCTGGGTAAACATAGTACCTTTCCTTTCCTTTAGTCCAGTTACCCTGGGTAAACATAGTACCTTTCCTTTCCTTTAGTCCAGTTATCCTGGGTAAACATAGTACCTTTCCTTTCCTTTAGTCCAGTTATCCTGGGTAAACATAGTACCTTTCCTTTCCTTAGTCCAGTTACCCTGGGTAAACATAGTACCTTTCCTTTCCTTTAGTCCAGTTATCCTGGGTAAACATGGTACCTTTCCTTTCCTTTAGTCCAGTTACCCTGGGTAAACATGGTACCTTTCCTTTCCTTTACAGTGCATATGCTGATGGCACCCCCCGTGCCCCCCTAGCTCTCCCTCTCTGTTGTTGCTCTTCCTTCTGACCGTTGGGCGAACCTCCTATAGCACGTTATCTTTTATTTATATACGTATTTGGAATCTATAGCAGTGATGTGGGAGAAAGAAATCCAATTCCATGTTTCCACCTCGGTGAAGAAGGAATCCATGACTAAACACACGCATGTGCACATTATACCACACAGCAATAAGCCTCCTAATCATTATGCAGTAGGCTACTGTACTTCTCTCCAGATCAGAGAGTTAGAAGATCTTCTCGGATCAACTTGGTTATATATTACACATAAACAAGACCCGGAACCTGAGGTGATAGAATTAAAACCAACCCTGCAGGTCCCTGACCCAAACAGTGTTGTTTTTGTAGCATGATTATTATTATTCAACGCAAAATACTATATGTTCCAAGTTCAGGAGACTTCGGGAAAATAAAACAATTCTTCCTGAATGCTGCACGCATTCCGGTCGGGTATGGCATGGAAAGGAGAGGCATGCAGTGGCATTAGAAACATCACATTATTTGTCTTCTCTGGGGTTTATATGGCTGTAGAACAGGCCAATAATGCCCACTTAACTGCTCAACACTCCCTGCGTCCCTCGACTCCCGAACACGTACACGGGCCAATTGAGTTTGTACAGGCGCTATAGACAAAGACGGGGTGTACCACGGTGGATCATTTCTTGTTAGTTCATTGTTACTCAAAAGATTTACACTTTGGACACAGCAGCGGCTCCAAAAGGGATCAACAGGACTTTGTGATTTGCGACCTCTTCTGTGAAGTTCTCTTTGAGATATTATCTTGGTTCAGCCTTCTACTTTATGTTATACCACACGTATCACACACACGTGTCAGTCATGGCTTAGTGCGATAATCTTCTATATTTTACTGTTCTGACATTATTCCCACTCCGCCCTTTTCTATATATCACGGTGGTACAGTATATCGTTCCATTGCTTTCTTCTTTATTACCATGGAGGTAACGATATAGTCTGTGTGATGACGAGGACTCTATATTTCTTTGTTATTATATATTTTATTATTAATATTTCTTGTTCTTCTGTGCATCACCTCCTGTAGCAAGCACGGTCAGGACCCCGGATGAATTAGGGACGTCTCGATTGGGGCCCCGAGCAAGTCGAACCAAGACTAGAGTGAGATCTGGCACAAAATATCACATAAAGTCTACCCACTATAAGACGGACGTTCCTGGATGAATCAGAAAGTGTCTGATTGAGGCCAGATCAACAAAAGTCTATAACCAGTCAGATCCGGCCCAGAATAAGCTATATTATTTCAACTGGTGAAGACAGTCTTGGAAATGACGTAAAGATCATCTCCATTATGGGCCTGTGATCTGGCCTAGTCCTGAACGTCACCGGAGTCACCGGAATATATGTCATCATAACGTCTTCATGACGTCATTTGGCTTGCTGCAGGGTTTGGATGTTATCGTTTGGATATGCATGCTTTGTTTGTGAACTTCCTGCTTGAATATGTAGTTAGTATGTGTTATAATAATCATGAGTTGCCCATGTCTGTGAACTTGAGAGTGTACTTGATATGTATTGTGTACTGCCTGAACTGTAGCATACTTTATAGATAGGCTAAGAGAGGCAATTCAGTGGCAGCAAGGTCAGCCTTGCTGCAGTAGGCACGTTATTTAGTCTCATATCTTGTTGTCACGTCATTATGATCCAGCACTATATATGTTCCTGTTTGTGAAATAAACTTTGTGAACCTTTAGCGTGATACTGTCTCGTGTCGCGTTATTGTTCTCCCGGGCCCGCCGCCGCAGTTCGCCGTACAGAAGGAATACTTCAACCGGTTTATCACACACCACCCAGCCTGCACACACTACCTGTCTGTCAGAACCACACACCACCCAGCCGGCACACACTACCTGTCTGTCAGAACCACACACCACCCAGCCTGCACACACTACCTGTCTGTCAGAACCACACACCACCCAGCCTGCACACACTACCTGTCTGTCAGAACCACACACCACCCAGCCTGCACACACTACCTGTCTGTCAGAACCAGACGAGGGTCCAGTATTTAGAGATTACAGCAGTATGTACTATGGTCTATCAAGAGTCAATATCATAATTGTCGCTGTTGGGTGGGACAACCGTGACCTGTGGGAAACAGTGTTCCAATTGATCCAATGCACCAGTAGTCATCATTTAGTCATAAGCTCTTGTTAATACTTTTCATTGGATAAATATATTTGTATTAGTTTTCAAAAAAACGAAACAAAAAAATATGTAGATGTTTATAATTTCAACTTTTGTAACTGATGATAATCAATGTATTTATAGCACATTTCCAGACATACTCACAAAGTACTTTAACTTTAACAGAACATGGTAAAAGAAAGAAAATAAAGATCAGTGAATAAAACAGAAGGCACAACATGTAAAATAGAGACTTACATATATAATCAACAAAACAAAAATGTCAAGTGGAAATTAAGAAAAGGCCTTAACATACAGTATGAGGTGCTGCGGTTTTCAGAAGAGATTTAAAAGATGACAAAGGTTTTGCACGTCTTTCTTAAGTCAACGGGCGGGGCGTTCCAAAGCTTATCGGGGCCCCGGATTGCAAAAGCCGGCCCCGGCCACCCTTTGTGATGAGCTGGGCTGAGTGGGAGCCTCTTCTATAGGAAAGGCCTTGTCTGAGGATCTGAGTCTGTGAGGCACATTATAGGCTTGTAAGGATCCAGCATGTCAGAGACGTAACTGGGAGCCCGTTAATTCACAGCTTTAAAAGTCATAAGTCATGTGGGGGTCAAGCGTGGTCGTATATAAGGCCTGACTGATGGATGAGTCTGTTCCTCGTCGTCAAACCACCAAGGCGTGCTCAACTCGCCACAGTATGTCTCTTTACAGTGCACGGGTGTTGCCATAGATTTACGTCATTGTCGGTGCAGGGTCCTCAAAATAGATCAATTCCACACCCAGACCGTGAATCGTACAATAACCAGCCTATCTATTTACAGTACATGACTCAATAGTCATAGAGAGTAGAGGGAGAGAGAGAGAGAGAGAGAGAGAGAGAGAGAGAGAGAGAGAGAGAGAGAGAGAGAGAGAGAGAGAGAGAGTCGGATGGCCAGAGTGGTGTCGTATAAATTTAGATGTAAACATTTAATAATACCCCTTTATAAAAGAGTATCTCCTCTAAATTACAGTCTGAGATGATCTCATCTGTCACACCCCTGTGGTGCTGTTTGTTTTACTCTTGTTATACTGTCCCATTCGTTGAACTAGCTCAAGTCTTGAGGCTATGTTGGGGGTTGGGCTGTTATGTGAGACCTTTAACGAAGCCTAAAATGCCTTTTGTGTATACACTCACATATTCTTCAGGACATTTCTCGAAATGTCACGCTTTGGGTATACTCACAATAATATGCTGTTGTGAGAGTGAAAGGCTGTGTGAGATGAGGAAGAACGATTGAGTGTTACTATACTTACATTATATATTTTGAGAGAGAGAGAGAGAGAGAGAGAGAGAGAGAGAGAGAGAGAGAGAGAGAGAGAGAGAGAGAGAGAGAGAGAGAGGGGTGAGACCAGACATGGGGTCGTATAGGAACACACACAGGTCACCATGCTCAGTAGAAGGTCTCTTACTGTGCACTTATACTGGCTGATCCACCAGCCTTATATAGCCGTGGCTCTCTCTCTCTCTCTCTCTCACACCATGGATTTGGAACAAACGAGTGTTCACATGGGGGGGGGAAAGATAGGAATCAGGTCTGATAACGCCTCCTCCTTCCCTGCACACACATCTTATAACGCTTAAAAACACATCTCTGGCCTGCTCACTGCTCACAGAGACCAGCCCTAGGCCTCTCCGATCATCGTGATGTGCAGGCCGGGCCCCTCCCGGCCACATTATTAACCCATTCAAACCGGGAAAGCAATCTGTGACATTTTATTTTATTTTACCCACTTTAATAATTATTTTATATGTTGGAACAGATATATATATAGTCAGGGAGCATCCCAGCAATGGCTTTATATAAAAAATAGGTGCCAATTAATGCTCATCTCACCTCTCAGTCAGAGAGGATAAACCACAGTGAACTCACTGAACTGTATATATGCGTATGCGGCATATACAGTTCAGTGGGTTCACATACAAACAGACAAAGTTCAACATACAGAGAGGCATATAATATGCCTCTATGTTGAACTTTGTCTGAGCCAGTGCTGTCGTTTCACACTCAACGCTTTCACTGAACCTGTTGAACCTGCTGTATACTATAAATTATTTCATTAGTCAGACTCAGTCAGAGCTTGCCCCGTGTTCATTCAACCATGTGATATAATATGTGCTTCAGCTGCCTGACCTTGTGTATTCTCAATCATTACTCTCACGTTGAGTATTCATATACGACTCACTCATGTATGCATGAAATGTGCTGTGCACATAACTCTGACTCGACTCACGCTCATTACCCGGTTTGAACTCCGTCTTTTTGAACGGGGGTGCATGGTCAAGCACATCCGTTGTCCACGTACACTCCACACGGCGTCTGGCTAACGAAGATAACACCCCCAGCTGTGGCCCGGCGAGATATACCGATCGATCAAATCCATGTAAGAGCAGCTTGCGGTTCATTAACTCTCATTTAACCCATTCTGACCGGGCACCCATTTTGGTGTTGGCATCATGTTATGCTTTAGCTATTGAAAAATAGCAGATCTACAAGCTCATATCGCGCCACCGAGTGGCGCGATACGAGCTTGTAGGTCTGCTATTTTTGAAAAATTCGAAGAACGACTGACATTTTTAGAATCTGATCTCAGGTCAGAATGGGTTAATCAGACCAGTGTGTGTCCCGTGGAAACCTCGTATGAATCTGATCTCAGGTCAGAATGGGTTAAATACATTCCCTCTCATCGAAAATCACGAGTCATGGTCAAATGAGTGACACGTCGCCTATAATGCTCTGAGACCAGGAGAGCGAATGCAATGTTTTAAAACTACAATCCGGGATTTATTTTAATGAATAAAAAAACGTTATACTTTAATGGAAGAGTATGAAAATGCGAGCTATAGTACATTTTACACCTTATTTTGTAGTAGTGTTCTGTGATTTCCTGTCTGCCTTGTTTGCTGTCGCCTGCCTTGTCTCACCTCCCTGTATTAGTGTAACCCTATAGCCACCTGTGTTCTGTTGCCTGTTAGCCTGTCCCAGTGTTGATTGTGTGTTTCAGTTCACCTGTGTGTAGTTAGTCTTGTCTATATATGCCCCAGTGCTTTCAGTTTCTTGTTCGTGTGTCGTATATGTTGTGGTCAGTTCCTTGTGTATTTCTAGTTAGATATGTAGGCACGGTTGAGGAGGATAGATTATGTAGTCTGTGTGATCTACAGGAAATTGGGCCCTTGTGAGAGTGTCGAGCGGCCAAGGCAACAAATGAATAGAGATCAGTCCAGGGCACCTTCAATAAGGCTTTATTTCTCCATTGTTTCTCAATCACTTTGACAGTCATAGGCACAACAACCTGTCATATCTCGGGTTAAAGACAACTACAACTGTCTGACTGCCTTTTATAGGGCAGTCCATTACCTGTTTAGCACATACCATTCCCCAGGTAACAATAACAATATTCCCCACTCTTAGAATCACACCATGCCATTTTATATAAACTTACTCCATGTATATGCACCCTCAATACCTATTCACCGTTAGTAGTTAGCATAGAAATATATACACAACACATACAGGATTACATTCATTGTAGTCCATCCCAATCCCCCCCTGCTATCCATTTCCCACTTGGTCCCTCCCGGAACTATAAAAGGGGTGCCTATACCCGGAGGGAACTCATTTGCCCGAACACCACCCTGAGGGGAGGATGAGAGTAAACAGAGGTAAGTTTAGACATCAGAGATTTACATTCCTTCTTCACAAGTCTTCTCATTATACTGGTGTCTGGTCAATTAGAAAGTATGCTGTTATATCTGTTCATTTGTAGGTGTATGAGGAGATCCGCCACTTCAATGAATCACCGACAACTCAGTGTCCGCCCTGTATAACCTTGAGCTTCCCGCACAATTGAAAATTGTATACAACTCTATTAGGGAGATACTTTTTAACAAGATAGATCCAAATCATGAATTTATATGGTTTGAGGACTTCGAGAAACTGAAATGCCTATTTCAAAATGACATATATCTTTTCATTAGCCTCATTCCTTGAAAAGGCCCGGTCAATGGGGAGAGCCATTTACATGTAAATGGCCTTGTTTTATTTGTTTTAATTTGTTCAATACTGTACAATATACCAGACCTGGAGAAGATCAGTGGAGAGTGAGGCAAAGCCGACCGGATTATCGTGGGCCCAGCTGAAGAAAACTGCTCAAAACAGAGTCCGATGGCGGAGTGTGATTGCGGCCCTATGCTCCACCTAGGAGCCTACAGGAATAAGTCAAGTAAGTCACTGTACCAATATGTATTCATGTATTTAATAATGCATTGTAGAATACGAACAGGAAGGACTGCTGTCAGTTGTTTTCAATGTACTTTGTTAAATGTGCGTGTATAATAATCCCATGGGCCAAAGTGACATGACACGAAAATAAATATTTCATTCGTTCATTCATTAAAGGGACACTTCACCCTTTTTGCAAAAAGATATATGTTAATGACGTTTAGAAGCTTTAGATCACTTTCCTGGGGGTATTTATGTGTGTAATATGTGGTTTTGGATATTCTAGATTGTAGCAGTGAGCCTGTTGTCTCTGATGTCATGGACACTGGTCTCACTACCTTCCTGGACTACAATTCCCATAATTCTTTGGTGCACTGCTCCTCCTTGTGGATAGGGGGGAGAGCTGTCTTACTGAGACAACATGTAGTCCAGGAAGGAAGTGAGACCAGTGTCCATGACATCAGAGACAACAGGCTCACTGCTACAATCTAAAATATCTAAAACCACATATTACACACATAAATACCCCCAGGAAAGTGTTCTAAAGCTCCTAAACGTCATTAACATATATTTTTTTGCAAAAAGGGTGAAGTGTCCCTTTAACACACATCCCACTCATCCGCACACACACACACACACACACACACACACACACACACACACACACACACACACACACACACACACACACACACACACACACACACACACAGTGTGTCTCAGGGCATCACTACGTAATTTGTTTCCGAAGAGCAGGGGTCTCTGGTGACCAAATGCAGCCTCACCAGACCCATGTTTCTTAAGCCAGTAAGACCTAAGGCCCATTCTACAAAAGCCTTCGAAATACCAACAGTTTTCCGGAAATGTGGCCGCAGACCCCCATTTCAAAAAATGTTGTTCCAGCCTTCCAGGGACAGAAGCAAAGATTTGAGTAAAAATATTTCATTTAGGCCCCTGGCGGTTAGCTCAACCGTGGATCCAACAAACATGAATAGTCCATAGACTTTGTATAATTGCATTATTTTCAGCAGGCAAGGCACTATAGGCTACTCTAGCGCATTACTGCCTCTCAGGTTTAACACTAAATTGCCCCTAAACTGCTCTATGGAACCCAAATGGCTGAAATCAGTCATGGGTACATCTTCTACAGTCTACACCATAACAAAAATCTAAATTCCAGAGTTGCTATTTCAGCGACTATCATCATGTGAGGGTAAACAACTGTGTTGATACAAATGGAACATTTGTTCAGAGTGAACACAATGAAAAGTGAAACATTGTTTTTGGCCAACGCCTTCTAATGGTGTGGGATTTTGAATGAGACGAGGAAATGCATGGGCTGTTGGCAAATATCCTCCTTTTCACTCGTGTGTGTGTGTGTGTGTGTGTGTGTGTGTGTGTGTGTGTGTGTGTGACGTCAGACCAGACACTTGATCATCTATATAAGCTGTGTGTGTAGGGCGATTGAGAAATATAAAAGAGAGAGAAAACGGAGATTCACAGAACAGATATCGTTATTTGTCGATCAGAAAACAAAGGACATACAGTGGACATACAGTACGAAAGAATAGGCAGAGGCCGTTGACAAAATGTCCTCCTTTTCACTCAGCCTCAGGACACATTCAGGTGTGACGTCAGACCAGAGATTTGATCATATAAGCTGTGTGTGCAGGGCGATTGATATAGAATTGAATATAGAAGAAGAGAGAAAGCAAAGTTTCTCACATATACTCTGAAGATATTTTATCATCGTTACTCGTTGATTAGGCAGTTTTGTATCTCGTCAACATGAGGGAAATCGTCAGTTTGCAAGCTGGCCAGTGTGGCAATCAAATTGGATCCAAGTTCTGGGAGGTCATAAGCGACGAACATGGCATCGACCCTACCGGGACATACAATGGGGACAGCGAGCTACAACTGGAAAGAATCAACGTCTATTACACCGAAGCAACGAGTGGCAAGTTTGTCCCTCGCACTGTACTGGTGGACTTGGAACCAGGCACCATGGACGCGGTGCGGTCCGGGCCTTTTGGTCAGATGTTCAGACCGGACAACTTTGTCTTTGGTCAGACCGGCGCCGGTAACAACTGGGCCAAGGGCCACTACACGGAGGGAGCGGAGCTGTTGGACGCCGTCATTGATGTGGTGAGAAAGGAGGCGGAGAACTGCGACTGTGTCCAGGGTTTCCAGCTCTCCCACTCCCTGGGAGGCGGGACGGGGTCGGGCTTGGGTACGCTGCTGATCGGCAAGATCCGAGAGGAGTACCCCGACAGGATCATGAATACCTTCAGCGTGTTGCCGTCTCCCAAGGTGTCGGACGTGATCATCGAGCCCTACAACGCCACGCTGTCCATCCACCAGCTGGTGGAGAACACGGACGAGACCTTCTGCATGGACAACGAGGCGCTGTACGACATCTGCTTCCGCACGCTGAAGCTCACCGGGCCCACCTACGGCGACCTCAACCACCTGGTCTCTGCCAACATGAGCGGCGTCACCACCTGCCTGCGATTCCCTGGTCAGCTCAACGCCGACCTGAGGAAGCTGGCGGTCAACTTGGTCCCCTTCCCCAGGCTGCACTTCTTCATCCTGGGCTTTGCGCCGCTCACCAGCCGCGGCAGCCAGCAGTACGCGCAGTGCACCGTGAAAACGCTCATCCAGCAGATGTTCGACGCCAAGAACATGATGGCGGCCTGCGACCCGCGCCACGGCAAGTACCTCACCGTGGCCACCATGTTCCGCGGCCGCATGTCCATGCGCGAGGTGGAGGAGGAGATGCTCAAGGTGCAGAACAAGAACAGCAGCTACTTCATCGAGTGGATCCCCAACAACAACAAGATGGCCGTCTGCGACATCCCGCCGCGAGGCCTCAAGATGTCCTCCACCTTCATCGGCAACACCACGGCCATCCAGGAGCTGTTCAAGCGCATCTCGGAGCAGTTCACCGCCATGTTCCGCCGCAAGGCCTACCTCCACTGGTACACCAGCGAGGGCATGGACGAGATGGAGTTCACGGAGGCCGAGAGCAACATGAACGACCTGGTGTCAGAGTACCAGCAGTACCAGGACGCCGGCAATGAGGAGGAGGCAGAGGACGATGAGGACGACGACCTCTGAAAACCTCACCCTGCTAATCTGAGCTTTTCCTCCGTATATCTGCTGAAACTCTAACCCAGTGGATCTCGAACTGTTTGATTTCAAGGACCTCGATCCCTTAACTCTGAGAGTGTATACAAGTGGAACCAAATTAACCTGTTGGTTCCATCTGTACATTCTCAGAGTTGCACACCCTTAAAACACAATCGGTGCCGGAAGTGCATCAAAATAGAAGCTCCGGGGTGCCAGAGTTGTCTGATCGATTTTACTCTGAAAGCCATGAACCGGAAACACTTTAAAAAAAAAGTTGACTTTACAAAGTGACCTCACATCCCCGATCATTTTAATTTATACGATATATGATCCAAAAAGCGTTCAGTTCTAATCCTTAAGACGTACAGGTGCGTCCTATGAACTGAAACGGTTAAGGGGCCATTTGGAACCCCGTAAAGGAACCATGTCCCGGGACCGCACTTTGAGAATTAAGCACTGCTCATTCCCCAAAAAGTGCATCCCCCAAATTAATACAAAATAACTAAATCTCAAAATACTATACTACGCATGCAAAAATAAAACATAATAAAAATTAAGAGTAAACATTCCAAATTAAAGTAAAATGCACCAAGTCAGTCGCTAACTGATCATTGCTTAAACAACGACATTCGAAAATTGTGTTTGCATCAAAACTGGACAGATTGTGTACATTGTGTTGCTGTCAATGTAAAACAAAGTCCTGGACATACAATACCAGTAAGACGCGCAAACGCGGGAAGCAAACGCAGCTCGTACATATTTAAGTTAAGTTATTTTTAAGTTAAGTTTTTAACTTAGCCATAACCATATAAGGAGTCCCCAAAGCAGCTATACGTTCAAATATGGAGTGTGTCACTCAGCTCCATATATGGGCACAAAGGTGGGACACAGACAGACACACAGACAGACAGACAGACATGATCTGCTAGGTCTCATTGCGAACGCAGTGAGCACTTACTATGAGACCTAGCAGATCATGTCTGTGTGTGTGTGTGTGTGTGTGTCTGTCTGTCTGTCTGTCTGTCTGTCTGTCTGTCCGTGTGTCTGTCCCGCTATCCAAATATGGAGTGTGTTGCATCAGCAATCACTCAGCTCCATATATGGGCACAAAAGGGGCCAGGTCCACTCAGCTCCATATATGGGCACAAAAGGGGCCAAATTTCACAGTACTACACAGTTCTCACTAATTCGTAATTTATTCTAATTGTTATTGCAATTTACGATCTGCGTTCGCTTCCCGCGTTCGCGCGTCTTACTCGTAGTAAATGCTCATTGCGTTCGCAACAAAAGAATATTCCTTTTGTAACATACAAAAGGCCATTGTTACGTGACGTCCTTAAAGACGTGGTGGTTAAAGTTTCAGCCTCTAATTTCTGAACCAATCAGAGCGTTGCATCCCTCCAGGCTATGGGACGTATAGTTCCGTCACATGCACGCACATGCAATGTCGTTTGTAAACAAAGTGACAGAGAGACGTGTATAGCAAAGCCAGGGGGTTATTTGTAACCTATATATACAGTATGCATATTATGTATGCGTACGTTTAAAACGAGCATACACTGTCTGGATGTCATCTTGAATGAGTGAATAAGATTAAAATCGGACTAGTTCTATACTCAAAACCACCTGTGTTTGGAGGATGATGCAGCAATGGGAATCAAACGGATGAGCGTCATTACTTGTCATTACTTGTCCGCAAGCAGAGCGCGCAGCTACTAGCCTACTAGTTTCGCCCAGGACGATATTCGTTGCGTATGAACCGTCTCGGCAAATGACGTAATGACTACTTGTGCCTGATACGGCAGTGGTGCCAGATTACATACATGTATACATAGGAGCATTATACCTTTAATCCTCCCGACACTTAAAACATATCGTCATTACGTCACCATCGAAAACCAATTACACTCTGGGATTGGGTCCTTTAATCCACATCTTTATGACGTCATCATTGAGAGCTAGTTATACCTGACGTCATATGCTGGGACGGTGCATATGCATCAAAAGTGGCGCAAAGTAACCACAGTATACCGCTAAACAAATTACATATACACAAAGGCATTTAGTATTAATATCACTATAGTCCAAGATTAAGTACATTTAAAGCAATTGACAATTTAAAGTAAATAAATAATTATACTGTATATGCGTGATAACATATTTTATTTCAGTTTATATACCTTTTTCTTTCATCGGATATTATTAGCTAAACCTAATAATTCAATTCAAATAATTCAACATTGTTCCTTCACAGAGAAGCTGAGATTTGACAGTTTGTAGCGGTCGACAGTTTGTAGCGGTCGACAGTTTGTAGCGGTCGACAGTACTTAGGCGCTCTGCTTGTGCGCTAGTAGGCCATAGTGTGCAACAAGCAAGTAGGCACTTGACAGAGTGCAGTTCTAGTTGTTACTGTCTTTTATTGATGTGGACCTCGACACGTCAACATGCAGTACTGTACGTGTTCGTTTTAAGGAAGTAATTACATTTTTATTTTTGTGGACTTTTGATATAAAAATCACACCCGTGTGAAGTGAGGGGCGCTAATATATTAAAGTCTAACTCATGTTGAGTATAGTTTATGGTAATGGTGATGTTAAACAAACGGTTCCAACACAAACATTTAATGCCATTAACAATAAAGAGAATATGACGTAATCATTTACAAAGTGACGTAAGTTTTCCCAATGGCGTTTATTAGGCAAACATTGAACTGAAGACAAACATTAAACCTCTATATAGGAGGGGCTATAGCGCCCCTCGAAAATACACAAAAAATAAGATTTCCCCATTTCTTTGGGCATCCATTTTGAGTGTGACGTAATGAAGATATGTATCAATGGAGGGATATAACTGGCTTTCGATGGTGACGTAATAAAGGTAGGTTTCAGATTAAAGGTATATTCAGTGATTTCACTCAAAAAACCTTAGGTTTCGTTTTTGGCTGGGACCTAAGCCTTTCATCCAATCAGGATAGAGAGCCAAAAACGAAACCTAAGGTTTTGTTGACCCCCAGGGGTTAACTGGGGACAGGGAGGAACTCCTTATATAGTCAGCACACTCTATAGTAGAGAGGATTATCACAACAAAAAAATATGTGATATTTGAATTAAGTGAAATCACTGAATATACCTTTAACCCATTCTGACCTGGCACCCATTTTGGTGTTAGCATCATGTTATGCTTTAGCTATTGAAAAATAGCAGATCTACAAGCTCATAGCGCGCCACCGAGTGGCGCGCTACGAGCTTGTAGGTCTGCTATTTCTTTTTTTAATCGAAGAACGACTGACATTTTTAGAATCTGATCTCAGGTCAGAATGGGTTAATCAGACCAGTGTGTGTCCAGTGGAAACCTCGTATGAATCTGATCTCAGGTCAGAATGGGTTAAATACATGTACAGTATACATAGAGGCATTACCTTTAATCCACCCGACACTGAAACATATCTTAATTACGTCACCATCGAGAGCCTGTCATATCCTGGCATTGGTACATATCTTCATTACGTCACTCTCAAAATCAATACCACGGCATACGCATCGAAGCACCGGACAAACCACATTATACTTGCACGCTCTGCTTTCGCAAGTAATAAAGATAAAGTGATGGACTTGATTTATAAGCCCTTTGCTCCTCTATGGTGGTAAATGGTGCATTTATATAGTGCCTTTTTATCCAAGGAGCTTTACATAGATTGTGCATTTCATTCACCCATTCACACACACACACACACACACACACGTTCATTCATACACAGATGGCGGAGGAAACCATGCAAGGCTGGCACCAACCTGCTCATCGGGAGCAATTAGGAGAGCAATTAGTCAGAGACTTGCTCAAGGACACTTTGATACAAACTCAGGCGGAGCCCGGGATCAAACCGGGATACCTGCCGGTTCCCAACCGGCAACTCTACCCCTGAGCCACTGCCGTCCCTGGGTGCATTGACCGTTGACAAAATAATGTCCTCCTTTTCACTCAGCCTCAGGACACATTCAGGACACTTCTGTACAAATCAGTGTTTAGGTTTGTGTTGTGTATGTGTGACGTCAGACCAGAGATTTGATCATAGATATAAGCTGTGTGTGTGTGTGTGTGTAGGGCTATTGAGAAATAAAGAAGACAGAAAACAAGGTTTCACAGGACAGATATATTCTGAAGATATTTTACAATCGTTATTTGTCGATCAGGCAGTTTTGTATTTTTGTCAACATGAGGGAAATCGTCAGTATGCAAGCTGGCCAGTGTGGCAATCAAATTGGATCCAAGTTCTGGGAGGTCATAAGCGACGAACATGGCATCGACCCTACCGGGACATACAATGGGGACAGCGAGCTACAACTGGAAAGAATCAACGTCTATTACACCGAAGCAACGAGTGGCAAGTTTGTCCCTCGCTCTGTGCTGGTGGACTTGGAACCAGGCACCATGGACGCGGTGCGGTCCGGGCCTTTTGGTCAGATCTTCAGACCGGACAACTTTGTCTTTGGTCAGACCGGCGCCGGTAACAACTGGGCCAAGGGCCACTACACGGAGGGAGCGGAGCTGTTGGACGCCGTCATGGATGCGGTGAGAAAGGAGGCGGAGAACTGCGACTGTGTCCAGGGTTTCCAGCTCTCCCACTCCCTGGGAGGCGGGACGGGGTCGGGCTTGGGTACGCTGCTGATCGGCAAGATCCGAGAGGAGTACCCCGACAGGATCATGAATACCTTCAGCGTGGTGCCGTCTCCCAAGGTGTCGGACGTGGTCATCGAGCCCTACAACGCCACGCTGTCAGTCCACCAGCTGGTGGAGAACACGGACGAGACCTTCTGCATGGACAACGAGGCGCTGTACGACATCTGCTTCCGCACGCTCAAGCTCACCACGCCCACCTACGGCGACCTCAACCACCTGGTCTCTGCCAACATGAGCGGAGTCACCACCTGCCTGCGATTCCCCGGTCAGCTCAACGCCGACCTGAGGAAGCTGGCGGTCAACATGATCCCCTTCCCCAGGCTGCACTTCTTCATCCTGGGCTTTGCGCCGCTCACCAGCCGCGGCAGCCAGCAGTACGTGCAGCTCACCGTGCCCACGCTCATCCAGCAGATGTTCGACGCCAAGAACATGATGGCCGCCTGCGACCCGCGCCACGGCAAGTACCTCACCGTGGCCACCATGTTCCGCGGCCGCATGTCCATGCGCGAGGTGGAGGAGGAGATGCTCAAGGTGCAGAACAAGAACAGCAGCTACTTCATCGAGTGGATCCCCAACAACAACAAGATGGCCGTCTGCGACATCCCGCCGCGAGGCCTTAAGATGTCCTCCACCTTCATCGGCAACAGCACGGCCATCCAGGAGCTGTTCAAGCGCATCTCGGAGCAGTTCACCGCCATGTTCCGCCGCAAGGCCTACCTCCACTGGTACACCGGCGAGGGCATGGACGAGATGGAGTTCACGGAGGCCGAGAGCAACATGAACGACCTGGTGTCAGAGTACCAGCAGTACCAGGACGCCGGCAATGAGGAGGAGGCAGAGGACGATGAGGACGACGACCTCTGAAAACCTCACCCTATTTGAGTTTTCCCCCGTCACTCTAAGCCAGTGGCTCTCAAACAGTTCGGTTTCACGGACCCCCTTAACCAATGGACCTGTTGCTTCTATCTGTACACTCTCAGTGTGTACATTGTAAGACGGTGAAAGAGTTGCACACCCTTAAGGGGTGATTTGGAACCCCCTCAAGGAACCACGGGGGTCCCCGGACCTGCTTTAACCTCATTTCCCAAAAAGTGCAACCCCCAAAATAATAATAAAAAAAATCTCAAAATACTATACTACACATGCAAAAGAACAACAAAAAAAACACAACAAATGATACAAATTATAACAGAGTAAACATTTTACTCCAAATTAAAGTAAAATGCACCAAGTCAGTCGCTAACAATGCCAGCAAATGTATAGCTCTGATCATTGCTTAAACAACGGCACTCAAAATGCAAAGTGTTTGCATCAAAACTGGACAGATTGTGTACATTGTTTTGCTGTCGATGTAAAACAAAGTCCTGGACATAGGCTACAGTACAAAAGAACATTCCTTTTATAACATACAAAAGGCCATCGTTACGTCCTTAACAGATCGTATAGATGGTACCATCCAGTGAAATAAATGGAGAACTGTTCAAGTGAATCCAGTATGTAAAAATAAAGTGAGGGTCCAAAGTAAAACGGGCAAAAACAATCCATAAAACAAATAAACTGAACAAACTGAACGAAATAATCTAAAGAGAATTCAATATTTACAAAAAAGTCCAAACAAAAACAGACAGAAAAATCAAAGTAATCAATAAAACAAACACTGCTGTAAACAAATCAATTCAACCCTATAATACACAAACTGACTGAAATAACCGTGTACAAGTGGGGGTGGCACTGCACCTCCACACACAGGCCTCACTCACACCTTTCAATCTAGCATATAACATTGATGCATGCTACAGTAGATGTAAGCAAGATGTACAGTAAGTGTCATGGCCGCCCTAATGCATTTCTAATGGAAGTCACATGGTTTGATACTCAATGTTTGACTAGAAGCTGTTGTATGGCTTTCGGCTGTGTTTCGACTGCCCCCCTCATACAACACAAATGTTGTGTCAAACCATGTGACTCCCATTGGAAATGCATTGGGGCAAGATGTATGACACCATTTGTATACAACAAGGCTACATCAGTCTGTTTTGCGAAGGTGTGAGTGAGGCCATAGTGTGCTTAACATAAAATGTCTGAGTGACATGGAAAGGGTAGGCTACCCCAAACCTTACCTCTCCTGTTCCACTTACAGGCTTAAACACAGTCAGAGATCTTACAAACAACAACTGCAGACTTGAGCCGTGTGCAAAGGGAAGATGGAGACTGACGTGCAGGCGGTGGGAGATGATCGGAGGACTGCATGGAGATTGGAAAGCGGGTGGTGAGGCAGAGCTGATGGATGACGGAATGATTTATGGGCCGGACCTGGACAGAGGAAGAAACTGACCACTTATCGGGCCAGTCGTTCTCAAAGTAGGTACCTTAGTTCAGGGTGCCTTGAGGGGGTTCCAAATGTACCCTTACTCTCAGACACTGTTGATTTCGTCGACAAAAACTACGACGGAAAATGTCCATCGACTACCTTTTTTTCACTGATGAAAACGAAATGGGAACTAAATGAGAACTAGGCTATGGTGACTAAAGCTATGACTAAATATACTGACAATTTCGTCAACGAATAAAAACGAGACTAAAATTTTAAGACGGGACTAGTGGACAAGTATTCCAGTAATCCAGTATAAGACATTTTATAATTGTTGCATGCTGAAAACAGCCGATTTACAAGCTTTATTCTGCTTTTTTCAGCGTGTGTCAGCGTTTTTTTTTTCAGCATGTGTCGGCTATTTTCAGCAGCGTAAAAGCTGGCCCGCCAAAATACAATTTAGACGATTAAATCAACTGTAGATTTAGTCGACTAAAATCTTATAACATTTAGTCGACTAAAACTAGACTAACACTAAGACCTTCCAGGTGACCAAAATGTGACTAAAACTAAATGAAAACTATTCAAGAGACTACGACTAAAACTCAAATCTAACTGTGCTGCCAAAACCAACACTGCTCTCAGATAATAGACTAAAATGTTTGAGAACCACTGCACAGTTCTAGACGTAACCCCCGACCCCCCTCCCAAACACACACATTAAATACTAACAGAACCCATCCCAAAAACAGTAACAAGGTTCAAGGTTTCTTTATTTTGTCTCTCAAGGGAGAAATTTGTCTTGGACCCCAACAAGTTTGATTGATTGAAATATTTATTAACAGTTTGCAGAATTACAGTACATTTCAAGCACAAACTCAATAGAAAGAATGTTAACTGTGAGTGGACGACCCAATTAAGCACGGGAGGCAAACTAATTCCAACAAAACACTGTGTTTTGATGGAATTCGTTTGCCTCCCGTATCTAAAAACAGTGTTTTGATGGAATTCGTTTGCCTCCCGTATCTAAAAACAGTGTTTTGATGGAATTTGTTTGCCTCCCGTATCTAAAAACAGTGTTTTGATGGAATTCGTTTGCCTCCCGTATGTAAAAACAGTGTTTTGATGGAATTCGTTTGCCTCCCGTATGTAAAAACAGTGTTTTGATGGAATTCGTTTGCCTCCCGTATCTAAAAACAGTGTTTTGATGGAATTCGTTTGCCTCCCGTATCTAAAAACAGTGTTTTGATGGAATTCGTTTGCCTCCCGTATCTAAAAACAGTGTTTTGATGGAATTCGTTTGCCTCCCGTATCTAAAAACAGTGTTTTGATGGAATTCGTTTGCCTCCCGTATCTAAAAACAGTGTTTTGATGGAATTCGTTTGCCTCCCGTATCTAAAAACAGTGTTTTGATGGAATTCGTTTGCCTCCCGTATCTAAAAACAGTGTTTTGATGGAATTCGTTTGCCTTCCGTATCTAAAAACAGTGTTTTGATGGAATTCGTTTGCCTCCCGTATCTAAAAACAGTGTTTTGATGGAATTCGTTTGCCTCCCGTATCTAAAAACAGTGTTTTGATGGAATTCGTTTGCCTCCCGTATCTAAAAACAGTGTTTTGATGGAATTCGTTTGCCTCCCGTATCTAAAAACAGTGTTTTGATGGAATTCGTTTGCCTCCCGTATCTAAAAACAGTGTTTTGATGGAATTCGTTTGCCTCCCGTATCTAAAAACAGTGTTTTGATGGAATTCGTTTGCCTCCCGTATCTAAAAACAGTGTTTTGATGGAATTCGTTTGCCTCCCGTATCTAAAAACAGTGTTTTGAGGGAATTCGTTTGCCTCCCGTATCTAAAAACAGTGTTTTGATGGAATTCGTTTGCCTCCCGTATCTAAAAACTGTGTTTTGATGGAATTCGTTTGCCTCCCGTATCTAAAAACAGTGTTTTGATGGAATTCGTTTGCCTCCCGTATCTAAAAACAGTGTTTTGATGGAATTCGTTTGCCTCCCGTATCTAAAAACAGTGTTTTGAGGGAATTCGTTTGCCTCCCGTATCTAAAAACAGTGTTTTGAGGGAATTCGTTTGCCTCCCGTATCTAAAAACAGTGTTTTGATGGAATTCGTTTGCCTCCCGTATCTAAAAGCAGTGTTTTGATGGAATTCGTTTGCCTCCCGTATCTAAAAACAGTGTTTTGATGGAATTCGTTTGCCTCCCGTATCTAAAAGCAGTGTTTTGAGGGAATTCGTTTGCCTCCCGTATCTAAAAACAGTGTTTTGAGGGAATTCGTTTGCCTCCCGTATCTAAAAACAGTGTTTTGATGGAATTCGTTTGCCTCCCGTATCTAAAAACAGTGTTTTGATGGAATTCGTTTGCCTCCCGTATCTAAAAACAGTGTTTTGATGGAATTCGTTTGCCTCCCGTATCTAAAAACAGTGTTTTGATGGAATTCGTTTGCCTCCCGTATCTAAAAACAGTGTTTTGATGGAATTCGTTTGCCTCCCGTATCTAAAAACAGTGTTTTGATGGAATTCGTTTGCCTCCCGTATCTAAAAACAGTGTTTTGAGGGAATTCGTTTGCCTCCCGTATCTAAAAACAGTGTTTTGATGGAATTCGTTTGCCTCCCGTATCTAAAAACAGTGTTTTGATGGAATTCGTTTGCCTCCCGTATCTAAAAACAGTGTTTTCTGAAGAACTCAAAGTGGGGCACGGCCTTAAACGATGATTTAGTGGGGGGGGGGGGGGTTGTAGGGGTATAAAGTTTCTGCTCATCACCATTATTTTTCACTGACAAACTAAATAAAAACTATGCCAAACTATAACAAATAGTCATAGTTTTAGTCTCAATATAGTGTGCCACAGGGCCAAATTCACAACGGAAATATACAACCAGGTGTAAATGATATGCGTAATGATATCGTATTTATATCCGTCCGATAAATCTCACAAGTCAAAGGCGGCGTAATGACTTCATTTGTGTGGATCGGCCCGTGTATCTCATTTCGCCTCTTTCCCAAATCGTTTCGCCTGGTATAATTGAACATCCACGCCCATTCCACACCATATAAGGCAACAGGAAATATCTTTCCTCGGGTGTAAAACGTCACCACAGCCGAGCTTACGGCGGTGAACGCGGTGTACCACACTGCATGCATGAGCTGGTATACAGTATAGATCAGCTTATTTTGACAGGCAAGTGACGCGAGCGAGTCTCTCGCAATGTCAACTGACTTGAAGGTTTAAAAAGTATAGGCTATACTAGTCATAACGCAACTAGTTAATGTATTGATTTAAGTAGGCCTAAATTCAAGCTCATATAAGGACCAAGGCTATACTTGGCAATTATATTATAAACGCCCGTTCTATGGAACAATTGCATGCACACTCGCCTTTGCAGAGGTAAAAAGATGTCTGATATTCTTTTTTTTATCAGATCTGCATTGATTAATGGGGGGGGGAAGTCCTTTGGAATATAGGCATACTATATCTGAATCATGGGAATTAATTTGTTCTGGATACGAATAAGCTATATTTCATATGTAAAGAAGGGAAACAGTTTTTAAAATACGGTGCTGGACCCAAAAATTAGATGAGATGAAGAGATGAGATATACTTTATTAATCCCAGAGGGGAAATTGAAGCGTTACAACAGCATAATGTGACACATAAAAAGCTAAAACAACTGGACAGACAAAATAACACAAAAACAGACACAAATGGACATAACCACACAAGACCAGGACCATATGCCATTTGGGGGGAGGCAGTTCTTATGCATTCGCATTGTATAGTCTGATAGCAGTTGGCATGAAAGAGAGTCTGTATCGTTCCGTATGCATCCTCGGGGGGGGGGGGGGGGGAGTGTGAGCCTATAGGCTGAAAGTGCTCACCCTATCCTGCAGCACACCATAGAAGGGGTGGGAGGGATTAGCCAGCATGGAGTTCAGTTTGTCCCCGTTCCTCCTCTCCGTGACTGACTGCAGGCTCTCGGAGGCCAACAACATCTTTATGATCTTATTGAGCTTCTTGAGCTCACCGGCCTTGATGCCCTTTGTGGCATAAAGCAGAACGCTGGCCACAACAGACTGGTAAAACATCACCAGTAGCCTGCTACACACACCAAAGGACTGCTCTGACCCTTCATGTAGACAGCCTCAGAGGCGCAACACTGACCGAACGCAAAATCCGTCCCCCCCGCCCCCCCCACCACCCTAGGGGAGGGGGGGATGGGGGGGTCTAACCACCAAAACGTGGGGTTATGGTTAGGGTCGGATTACAGAGAGGTTGTTCCAGTGACTCAATGCACATACAAAACTGCTTTGGCACAGTTATTATTATTATGAATTACCTGGCTGTGATTCCTCCTCCCAAAACGTAAAAGTTTAACCACATTATCAGCAACGCCTAAAACAGGTCAAAACTCACTGACCTCATGTAAGTTAGCATATTCTATATAAAATGTACAACACCTGGGCAGTTTTCAGGAGAGGAGAGGGTTCGCATGTTTTAAATATGTAGTTGCACCATACCTGGTGTTGACAGTTGTGCTTTCATTAGTGGCTAATATAATAATATAAATCCCAAAGTGGGGTCCGGCCGTCCGCGGGCTAATACGTGTCCATTTGGGGGTCCTTGACACGAAAAGGTTTGGGAACCACTGTACTAGAGTAGAGGATAAAGTATATTCATTCATCTCCTATCGATCTAGTCAATACGCGTTACCAAAAGTTGTGCGTGACACCAAAAGTGCTGACCTATTGAATACTGTTCCTGTATTATTAGAATCATTACGCAATCACCACAGAGTGCAAAGCACATTGGGTCACTGATGGCGGTGTAACAACTTCCCGAAGGTAGATGGGCCAAACTATTTTGGGATTTAGACAGGGGTGGATCAAATATACCCTTCAAAATATATCGCGTTTATGAACGCAGGATTTCACAAGTATTACTCCTAAGATAACTTTGGAGCCAGGGGGGATAAAGGGGGGGACCCCCAAGCCAGAGGGGGACCCCCAAACTCATTTGGGGGGGACCAATGTGACGCTGGCAGGGGATTCGTCCCCTCCGTCCCCTAGCTTATTGCGCCCCTGGACAGCCTCTGTATTGTCTCTCCAGTCCAGGTCTTTGTTCAGGTGTACACCAAGGAAGGTGATCAAATGAAGAAAACTGTGGAATGTCATATTAAAATGATTTGCGTTAGTTGGCACTTGGCATAGCCTAATGGAAGTTCGATGCTGAGCAGCTGAGGCACCAAACTTGAATGATCTCATGGCATGATGTAGCCTACAGTAGTATAGCCTACAGCAGAGGTAGGCAACCTCTGCCATGATGTGCCATGATATTTTTACTTGATACTCAGAGTGCCATAGTAATAAATGCCCTTAGTCAATAGTACATTTCCACGGTTTCCACATATTTTATTGTCCATTGTGTTGCTACATGTCATGCATAGGCCCATATTCAGATTTTCTTTCACATCACAACAGTAGAAAATATTTTCTTTCACATTAGATTGATCAGTCAGATTCAGTGCAATATTTTATTTCACAGAACAGTTATAGACTCAATGCAATATGTCCACATTAGAACAGTTATAGACTCAATGCAATATGTCCACATTAGAACAGTTATAGACTCAATGCAATATGTCCACATTAGAACAGTTATAGACTCAATGCAATATGTCCACATTAGAACAGTTATAGACTCAGTGCAATATGTCCACATTAGAACAGTTATAGACTCAATGCAATATGTCCACATTAGAACAGTTATAGACTCAATGCAATATGTCCACATTAGAACAGTTATAGACTCAATGCAATATGTCCACATTAGAACAGTTATAGACTCAGTGCAATATGTCCACATTAGAACAGTTATAGACTCAATGCAATATGTCCACATTAGAACAGTTATAGACTCAGTGCAATATGTCCACATTAGAACAGTTATAGACTCAATGCAATATGTTCACATTAGAACAGTTATAGACTCAATGCAATATGTCCACATTAGAACAGTTATAGACTCAATGCAATATGTCCACATTAGAACAGTTATAGACTCAATGCAATATGTCCACATTAGAACAGTTATAGACTCAATGCAATATGTCCACATTAGAACAGTTATAGACTCAATGCAATATGTCCACATTAGAACAGTTATAGACTCAATGCAATATGTCCACATTAGAACAGTTATAGACTCAATGCAATATGTCCACATTAGAACAGTTATAGACTCAATGCAATATGTCCACATTAGAACAGTTATAGACTCAATGCAATATGTCCACATTAGAACAGTTATAGACTCAGTGCAATATGTCCACATTAGAACAGTTATAGACTCAATGCAATATGTCCACATTAGAACAGTTATAGACTCAGTGCAATATGTCCACATTAGAACAGTTATAGACTCAGTGCAATATGTCCACATTAGAACAGTTATAGACTCAATGCAATATGTCCACATTAGAACAGTTATAGACTCAATGCAATATGTCCACATTAGAACAGTTATAGACTCAATGCAATATGTCCACATTAGAACAGTTATAGACTCAATGCAATATGTCCACATTAGAACAGTTATAGACTCAATGCAATATGTCCACATTAGAACAGTTATAGACTCAATGCAATATGTCCACATTAGAACAGTTATAGACTCAATGCAATATGTTCACATTAGAACAGTTATAGACTCAATGCAATATGTCCACATTAGAACAGTTATAGACTCAATGCAATATGTTCACATTAGAACAGTTATAGACTCAATGCAATATTTCCACATTAGAACAGTTATAGACTCAATGCAATATGTCCACATTAGAACAGTTATAGACTCAATGCAATATGTTCACATTAGAACAGTTATAGACTCAATGCAATATGTCCACATTAGAACAGTTATAGACTCAATGCAATATGTCCACATTAGAACAGTTATAGACTCAATGCAATATGTCCACATTAGAACAGTTATAGACTCAATGCAATATGTCCACATTAGAACAATTATAGACTCAATGCAATATTTCCACATTAGAACAGTTATAGACTCAATGCAATATGTCCACATTAGAACAGTTATAGACTCAGTGCAATATGTCCACATTAGAACAATTATAGACTCAATGCAATATTTCCACATTAGAACAGTTATAGACTCAATGCAATATGTCCACATTAGAACAGTTATAGACTCAATGCAATATGTCCACATTAGAACAGTTATAGACTCAATGCAATATGTCCACATTAGAACAGTTATAGACTCAATGCAATATGTCCACATTAGAACAGTTATAGACTCAATGCAATATGTCCACATTAGAACAGTTATAGACTCAGTGCAATATGTCCACATTAGAACAGTTATAGACTCAGTGCAATATGTCCACATTAGAACAGTTATAGACTCAATGCAATATGTCCACATTAGAACAGTTATAGACTCAATGCAATATGTCCACATTAGAACAGTTATAGACTCAATGCAATATGTCCACATTAGAACAGTTATAGACTCAATGCAATATGTCCACATTAGAACAGTTATAGACTCAATGCAATATGTCCACATTAGAACAGTTATAGACTCAATGCAATATGTCCACATTAGAACAGTTATAGACTCAATGCAATATGTCCACATTAGAACAGTTATAGACTCAATGCAATATGTCCACATTAGAACAGTTATAGACTCAATGCAATATGTCCACATTAGAACAGTTATAGACTCAATGCAATATGTCCACATTAGAACAGTTATAGACTCAATGCAATATGTTCACATTAGAACAGTTATAGACTCAATGCAATATTTCCACATTAGAACAGTTATAGACTCAATGCAATATGTCCACATTAGAACAGTTATAGACTCAATGCAATATGTCCACATTAGAACAGTTATAGACTCAATGCAATATGTCCACATTAGAACAGTTATAGACTCAGTGCAATATGTCCACATTAGAACAGTTATAGACCCAATGCAATATGTTCACATTAGAACAGTTATAGACTCAATGCAATATGTCCACATTAGAACAGTTATAGACTCAATGCAATATGTCCACATTAGAACAGTTATAGACTCAATGCAATATGTCCACATTAGAACAGTTATAGACTCAATGCAATATGTTCACATTAGAACAGTTATAGACTCAATGCAATATTTCCACATTAGAACAATTATAGACTCAATGCAATATTTCCACATTAGAACAGTTATAGACTCAATGCAATATGTCCACATTAGAACAGTTATAGACTCAATGCAATATGTCCACATTAGAACAGTTATAGACTCAATGCAATATGTCCACATTAGAACAGTTATAGACTCAATGCAATATGTCCACATTAGAACAGTTATAGACCCAATGCAATATGTTCACATTAGAACAGTTATAGACTCAATGCAATATGTCCACATTAGAACAGTTATAGACTCAATGCAATATGTCCACATTAGAACAGTTATAGACTCAATGCAATATGTCCACATTAGAACAGTTATAGACTCAATGCAATATGTCCACATTAGAACAGTTATAGACTCAATGCAATATGTCCACATTAGAACAGTTATAGACTCAATGCAATATGTCCACATTAGAACAGTTATAGACTCAATGCAATATGTCCACATTAGAACAGTTATAGACTCAATGCAATATGTCCACATTAGAACAGTTATAGACCCAATGCAATATGTTCACATTAGAACAGTTATAGACTCAATGCAATATGTCCACATTAGAACAGTTATAGACTCAGTGCAATATGTTCACATTAGAACAGTTATAGACTCAATGCAATATGTCCACATTAGAACAGTTATAGACTCAATGCAATATGTTCACATTAGAACAGTTATAGACTCAATGCAATATGTCCACATTAGAACAGTTATAGACTCAATGCAATATGTCCACATTAGAACAGTTATAGACTCAATGCAATATGTCCACATTAGAACAGTTATAGACTCAGTGCAATATGTCCACATTAGAACAGTTATAGACTCAGTGCAATATGTCCACATTAGAACAGTTATAGACTCAATGCAATATGTCCACATTAGAACAGTTATAGACTCAATGCAATATGTCCACATTAGAACAGTTATAGACTCAATGCAATATGTCCACATTAGAACAGTTATAGACTCAATGCAATATGTCCACATTAGAACAGTTATAGACTCAATGCAATATTTCCACATTAGAACAGTTATAGACTCAGTGCAATATGTCCACATTAGAACAGTTATAGACTCAGTGCAATATGTCCACATTAGAACAGTTATAGACTCAATGCAATATGTCCACATTAGAACAGTTATAGACTCAATGCAATATGTCCACATTAGAACAGTTATAGACTCAATGCAATATGTCCACATTAGAACAGTTATAGACTCAATGCAATATGTCCACATTAGAACAGTTATAGACTCAATGCAATATTTCCACATTAGAACAGTTATAGACTCAATGCAATATGTTCACATTAGAACAGTTATAGACTCAATGCAATATTTCCACATTAGAACAGTTATAGACTCAATGCAATATGTCCACATTAGAACAGTTATAGACTCAATGCAATATGTCCACATTAGAACAGTTATAGACTCAATGCAATATGTCCACATTAGAACAGTTATAGACTCAGTGCAATATGTCCACATTAGAACAATTATAGACTCAATGCAATATGTTCACATTAGAACAGTTATAGACTCAATGCAATATGTCCACATTAGAACAGTTATAGACTCAATGCAATATGTCCACATTAGAACAGTTATAGACTCAATGCAATATGTCCACATTAGAACAGTTATAGACCCAATGCAATATGTTCACATTAGAACAGTTATAGACTCAATGCAATATGTCCACATTAGAACAGTTATAGACTCAATGCAATATGTCCACATTAGAACAGTTATAGACTCAATGCAATATGTTCACATTAGAACAGTTATAGACTCAATGCAATATGTTCACATTAGAACAGTTATAGACTCAATGCAATATGTCCACATTAGAACAGTTATAGACTCAATGCAATATGTCCACATTAGAACAGTTATAGACTCAATGCAATATTTCCACATTAGAACAGTTATAGACTCAATGCAATATGTTCACATTAGAACAGTTATAGACTCAGTGTAATATGTCCACATTAGATTAGAACAGTTATAGACTCAATGCAATATGTTCACATTAGAACAGTTATAGACTCAATGCAATATGTCCACATTAGAACAGTTATAGACTCAATGCAATATGTTCACATTAGAACAGTTATAGACTCAATGCAATATTTCCACATTAGAACAGTTATAGACTCAATGCAATATGTCCACATTAGAACAGTTATAGACTCAATGCAATATGTCCACATTAGAACAGTTATAGACTCAATGCAATATGTCCACATTAGAACAATTATAGACTCAATGCAATATTTCCACATTAGAACAGTTATAGACTCAATGCAATATGTCCACATTAGAACAGTTATAGACTCAGTGCAATATGTCCACATTAGAACAATTATAGACTCAATGCAATATTTCCACATTAGAACAGTTATAGACTCAATGCAATATGTCCACATTAGAACAGTTATAGACTCAATGCAATATGTCCACATTAGAACAGTTATAGACTCAATGCAATATGTTCACATTAGAACAGTTATAGACTCAATGCAATATGTCCACATTAGAACAGTTATAGACTCAATGCAATATGTCCACATTAGAACAGTTATAGACTCAATGCAATATGTCCACATTAGAACAGTTATAGACTCAATCCAATATGTCCACATTAGAACAGTTATAGACTCAATGCAATATGTCCACATTAGAACAGTTATAGACTCAATGCAATATGTCCACATTAGAACAGTTATAGACTCAATGCAATATGTTCACATTAGAACAGTTATAGACTCAGTGCAATATGTCCACATTAGAACAGTTATAGACTCAATGCAATATGTCCACATTAGAACAGTTATAGACTCAATGCAATATGTCCACATTAGAACAGTTATAGACTCAATGCAATATGTTCACATTAGAACAGTTATAGACTCAATGCAATATGTTCACATTAGAACAGTTATAGACTCAATGCAATATGTCCACATTAGAACAGTTATAGACTCAATGCAATATGTCCACATTAGAACAGTTATAGACTCAATGCAATATGTCCACATTAGAACAGTTATAGACTCAATCCAATATGTCCACATTAGAACAGTTATAGACTCAATGCAATATGTCCACATTAGAACAGTTATAGACTCAATGCAATATGTCCACATTAGAACAGTTATAGACTCAATGCAATATGTTCACATTAGAACAGTTATAGACTCAGTGCAATATGTCCACATTAGAACAGTTATAGACTCAATGCAATATGTCCACATTAGAACAGTTATAGACTCAATGCAATATGTCCACATTAGAACAGTTATAGACTCAATGCAATATGTTCACATTAGAACAGTTATAGACTCAATGCAATATGTTCACATTAGAACAGTTATAGACTCAATGCAATATGTCCACATTAGAACAGTTATAGACTCAATGCAATATGTCCACATTAGAACAGTTATAGACTCAATGCAATATGTTCACATTAGAACAGTTATAGACTCAATGCAATATGTCCACATTAGAACAGTTATAGACTCAATGCAATATGTCCACATTAGAACAGTTATAGACTCAATGCAATATGTTCACATTAGAACAGTTATAGACTCAATGCAATATGTCCACATTAGAACAGTTATAGACTCAATGCAATATGTCCACATTAGAACAGTTATAGACTCAATGCAATATGTTCACATTAGAACAGTTATAGACTCAATGCAATATGTCCACATTAGAACAGTTATAGACTCAATGCAATATGTCCACATTAGAACAGTTATAGACTCAATGCAATATGTTCACATTAGAACAGTTATAGACTCAATGCAATATGTCCACATTAGAACAGTTATAGACTCAATGCAATATGTCCACATTAGAACAGTTATAGACTCAATGCAATATGTCCACATTAGAACAGTTATAGACTCAATGCAATATGTTCACATTAGAACAGTTATAGACTCAATGCAATATGTCCACATTAGAACAGTTATAGACTCAATGCAATATGTCCACATTAGAACAGTTATAGACTCAATGCAATATGTCCACATTAGAACAGTTATAGACTCAATGCAATATGTCCACATTAGAACAGTTATAGACTCAATGCAATATGTCCACATTAGAACAGTTATAGACTCAATGCAATATGTCCACATTAGAACAGTTATAGACTCAATGCAATATGTCCACATTAGAACAGTTATAGACTCAATGCAATATGTTCACATTAGAACTGTTATAGACTCAATGCAATATGTCCACATTAGAACAGTTATAGACTCAATGCAATATGTCCACATTAGAACAGTTATAGACTCAATGCAATATGTCCACATTAGAACAGTTATAGACTCAGTGCAATATGTCCACATTAGAACAGTTATAGACTCAATGCAATATGTCCACATTAGAACAGTTATAGACTCAATGCAATATGTCCACATTAGAACAGTTATAGACTCAATGCAATATGTCCACATTAGAACAGTTATAGACTCAATGCAATATGTCCACATTAGAACAGTTATAGACTCAATGCAATATGTCCACATTAGAACAGTTATAGACTCAATGCAATATGTCCACATTAGAACAGTTATAGACTCAATGCAATATGTCCACATTAGAACAGTTATAGACTCAATGCAATATGTTCACATTAGAACAGTTATAGACTCAATGCAATATGTTCACATTAGAACAGTTATAGACTCAATGCAATATGTCCACATTAGAACAGTTATAGACTCAATGCAATATGTCCACATTAGAACAGTTATAGACTCAATGCAATATGTCCACATTAGAACAGTTATAGACTCAGTGCAATATTTCCACATTAGAACAGTTGTAGACTCAGTGCAATATGTTCGTTTCACATCATGACAGAACAGACTTTTTTTTTAATAGAATAAATTAAAACAAAAAACTCAGTGCAATATTTTCAGAACAGTCTGTAACCCAGGCTTGAAATCAGAAGCCTGTATTTAAATAATTAATGGGATGAATAAATACGTTCATTTTCAGTTGATTTAGAAGTGTTAGAAACAATCTGAAATGCTTTGAAATAACACACATTTAAGTTATACAATTACATCTAAAATCAAAATGTTGCTCTGCTAGTCTGACAAAACATATAAACCAGGGTGTCTAGCATATTACACCAAAAGGTTAAAATTACCTGGCTCTGTGACTGCCACCCTAGTTAGCCAATCAAGAGTTAATGTCCAGCCTACCAGTGATGCTACTTCCTGTCACTCCTGTTCAATGAAACACATGGTGGTTCTTCCTATGCTGTAGTACACAAACACAGAGAGAGAATCCTATGCAATCCGCTTGGTAAGATTACAGAATAATCTTCCAAACCAACATTCCACATTCTAAATGTTGTTGGACAGCTTTTGATCTGTATATTGTGTCATTTTAACTTTTGTAGAGCAGTATTGACCGAATGTTGCCAATCACCGACCAGCCAGCTTTGCAGTCTGAGCCAGATCATTCATTGATCAGCGGTGAGTGAGAATGTATAACAGTGGATGGTTAGTTTAGCCACAAGGTGCCAACTAGTCATTGTGTGTACATAAACACTGATTTTATTTTGTTGTTACTGAAGGATATATAATTTATGTACATGAGTATCTTCTCCCCGTGTCCCCTAGGGTAGATACCCTCACAAAAACATGCCGTAATCCTGGTCTACCTCCCCCTGGCCAGCCGGGGTGCCTGATGGAGGGGAAAGGAACTGGTCGGAATAACGTGTCCCTTCCACGCGCTACGTCCGGCCGGGGAAATTCCCCTCTGTCAGGTGAAAAGAAGTAGCTTGGACTCCTCATGCATAGAAGGAGGCATGAGGTCAGTCCGCTGCCCCCCCAGGTTGGCAGAGGAAGTGTAGCGCCCAGGATTACATTAGATAATTGGCACTGGGTGAAAAGAAAACTGGGTTACAAAATCGTGGGATAAAAAATAAAAATAAATAAAAAAATAATAATAATTGAAACTGTAAAAGAAAATAAGCGCTTTGAACATTTTGAATGTTTTCAATGTATTTGACATACATGAAAAGGAAAGAGATGAGAACATGATTAAGTTAATGAATGCAAGTT
The DNA here is from genome assembly GCF_963924005.1 of Protomyctophum bolini. Classification (NCBI taxonomy): domain Eukaryota; kingdom Metazoa; phylum Chordata; class Actinopteri; order Myctophiformes; family Myctophidae; genus Protomyctophum; species Protomyctophum bolini. The sequence goes on along the minus strand of NC_137879.1, from coordinate 6,743,047 downwards.
AAAAAAGTGATTAACGTATACTAATTCATGGGAATATAAAAACATGGTTTACACAGTGTGTGTGTGTGTGTGTGTGTGTGTGTGTGTGTGTGTGTGTGTGTGTGTGTGTGTGTGTGTGTGTGTGTGTGTGAATAACACATGCCATTGGATCTTGTCTGATCTACTCTAGGTCAGGTTTTTATAGATTGGGTGATTCATATTCCCATCCTCATCCCCTGCAGTGTCACATGGAGAAAAGGACAACGCATCCCTTCCCATTCACTGATGGACCAGGTGCATGTGACTGTGAGACTCCATAGTCTCCAACAGCAACCATTCCCAGATTCCCAGTGCATACTGGATGGCGAGCTACAGATCCGAGTCTGGATGCTGGTGGTGTTCTCCTCTCCCTCACAGATCGTGTGGTAGGACCAATCAAAACACTGGCTTTTCCTTTTGTTTATTATTTTTCATATACTGCAGTTGTTGTAATATTTCCTATGTGCATACCGGTAATTGGCAATAATAACAATTGGCCACATAACAAATTCAGTTCATTATTGATGTGCATTGCACTGGCTCTTAAAAACTTAGAGTGCTTCTGATGCTAGTCCAGGTATAGACAAACACTCTGTTGATCACTCCTACCTGTTCTCTATTACTAGTTCGTAACTAGGGTTACAAGTCTCTTTCTCTCCTTTTTAACTAAAATAAAATAAACAGGAGTCATAGATCAGTGCAATATTTTCAGAAGAGTCTCTCTTTCTCTCTTTAACTAAAATAAAAAACGTTCTTGAGGCAGCAGAATTTGTCTGGTACGGATATGCAACACGTGTAGATGCAGGTTGAATGATTTTTCACTGCTGTATAGTTTCCAACTCTTTGCGTAGCTCTGCAAACTTAGTCATCCATAGTGCTGAACTTTTCAATTCAAATCCTGTGTCCATGATCCAGTCTATCAGAGATTAATCAAACTCGTGTCCATCAAAGCTGTCGGGCTTGATCAAAAAAGAGAACATGTCGCCATATTTCCTAAAGTACACAAATTGTCTGAAGAACTCAGATTCCAGGTCACCGATGTATTTGCCGATCTCAGTGGTGTCGATGCGGTGCTCAGCCTCGGCCTCCGCTGACGGTTTCAGTACGAGCTCCCCTAGTTCAGTGCCATGGTGTTTAGCAGTGAAAAAAGCTCTCAGTGTGTTGGTTTGCTTGTCGTAAGCGGACAAAGCTATTTTTATTGCCTCTTGTCTGCCGTATCTTTGAAAGATTTTTCGTGTCTAGTTTCAAAGTGACGCATTCTCAAGACATAAAACGCAGACAGCGCGATCTTGCTGCTGAACAAATCCATATTCATCTCTCCATGTGGGCTGGAATGCTCGGGAATCTAATTTGGCCATCTTTGCAATGTTCTCTCACACACGGAAGCCACAACAACACGAGTGCAGCAACACATGCAACACACATGCAACACACCGGCGAATATGTAGGCTATATATATGCGAATATGACGTAATGTTAACAGCCCCGCTCCGTGCGTTGAAAACAGTACAAGCTCACAATGCGTCGCATATAGGTGAGCAGCACCTATAAAACTCAGCACGAATACTGCAGAAGGTATCATTTATTTTACAACATGCACATGCAAGGGGGACTTGCAATTAATTGAATACTGGGAGAGAAAAAAAAAAAGATTCTCCCAGAATCTGGCCAGCCGATACCACCCGGCGTGCCATCGTTGGCACGCGTGCCTAAGGTTGCCGACCCCTGGCCTACAGAGCCACAGTTGCCTATTATAATTAATTAATGGCAGCGCTGCCAGCTATCAGCGACATTAAAATATCCTACCTTTGGAGGTGAGCTCGCTAAAAACTATTATATGACTGGTCGACTTTCAAACACTCTGATGCCATTCAGTAATGTGGTCTTATATTCTTTATATTCAGTAATGTGGTCTTATATTCTTTATATTCAGTAATGTGGTCTTATATTCTTTATATAGCTGATGGCTGGGGGGGGGGGAAGACAGTCCACCTTCTCAGATCGGTACTGTCATGTCTGTCAAACCGTCATGTTTGTGAACCATAGAATGCATACATATAGGCATACAAGCGCAGTTTTCTATGTGCAACGTAAAGGCACGATAGTCTATTTAAATCATTGTCTGAGTCTGTCAACATGCTGAGCGACCTAATAATTCAGCTCTGAATGCAACTACATAGCCTACAAAATAAATACAAATATACAAACCAGTGGAATTCGCATCAGCATAACATAAGCTAAGCAGTTGACACATTTTCTTCTTTTCTGTATATGTGCGTGTTGACAAATGCTAGGCACATATATATTTTTTGAGGTTTGGCCTTGGGGGAGCTTGTAGATCAGTATCAGGGCATTAGAACGCCATCAAGGCCCGCCAAAATAGGTCTGCATGGGTTTAAAGACGCTGGTGACTCCATCCATGTGTATCGGAAAACATGTGTCGTTGTCTACTTCATTTGTATAGATTCCAAACCCATGAGGGGGCTGACCTACTGTGCCACTTTCACCCTCCTTTGATCTCTCTCACCCGCCGCGGGAAACCCGATCCGGGTCACGGCACCAACAACGTAACACCCGAGGTTTCGAACCCGGGTCTCTCCCGTCTGCGTAAACTTAAACATCTAGGTCAAGAGGGAATACCACCATATTAGTTTTCTTTTTTCCTGCATGGGCTTTAGACTGTGCTTCTCTGCATGCAATACATTCACTCTCCTCCTTTGACCTCACTCCCTCCCGCCGGGAAACCCAATCCGAGTTACAGCACCAATGTTGCAGTATAACACCTGAGATCAGATTCAAAGCCGGGTCGACCCCCTCATGCACCAAACATCACGTTAAACCCCCCCTCATGCACCAAACATCACGTTAACCCCCCCCCAGGGGGGGATGTTACAACCAGCCACTTGTAGGCTGGGAAGATATTTGCTCGAAATGTTGCTGAGGTATTTTTTTTCTTTCTTCCTCCATCAAATCACAACAAGGACACTATTCATTTATAGTAGGCGGTGCAGGTGGAAGGTAACTAAGTACTCAAGTACTGTATTTTTTTGGTATTTGTACTTGAGTATTTCCGATTTCCAATAGTTTTACTTGTACTCTCGGACTCGGATCCAAATATTGTACTTTTTACTCTACACTACATGTATTTGAAAACTTTTGGTTACTAGTTACTTTGTAGATTTTGATTATTATTACAAAACATCATTAACCACTTCAACCCATTTGATATAATTAGCAGATCTACAATGCGTTGCATGAGCTGTAGATCTATTATTTTCAAAAGACTTTAAACATTTGAAAAGAAGTAGAATACTTTTACTTTTGGTATAGGCCTACTTTAAGTGTATAGGCTACATTTTTACGCCAATACGTTTTTTACCATTACTCGGGACTTTTACTTGTAGAGTATTTCTATATTGCTAATATATTGATACTTTTACTTAAGTAAAACATGTGAGTACTTTTCCCACCACCACTACACTGCAGCTCGAAGAAGCAGCGTGGAACTATCCATGGAACTATCCATGGAACTATCCATGGAACTATCCATGGAACTATCCATGCATGACCCAGTATATCATTTAAGTCCGCAGAGCACTACTGACCTCCGCGGGATCCGGGGTCGGAGCTTTTCAGCGGGCAGGCGCTCTGAAAACACACCACGTCCAAGTTCCTGTCACTCAACAGGCTTGTTGGCCGGGCCGCGGTCGGTCGCAGACCTCCACCGGGGCTACTGGGGCTAATCTCCTCTCTCAGGGTTAAATGCGATCCCCACGTTCCCCGGCCCTGGGTATCAACACCATGAACATTCCTGGAGGTGCGCAGGCTAACCTGATTGAGTTGGCCCTGAGATATAGGCTACAGTCAGTCAGTCAGTCGCGCGCGGGTGTCGCACGTTGATTGAATAGCAGACCTACAAGCTCAGAAGGTGCCGCAGCCTCGACGCGGTTTGAGCTTGTAGGTCTGCTATTTGCACCACGGGTGCTGTGGGCATTAGCAGGCATTAGCAGGCATTAAGCAGCATTAGAGGTGTTTCTTGTAGAAAATGGTCCACATTCATGGCATTATGTAAACTGTGGAAAAGAAATGGGGCTTTTGTGCAGGCAGTCAGCCTCGAGCGGGGCTTACTTAGCTGGCATGAATACCTAAAGGAAGCCAGGTGAGAGACATGGCAGGTTTGATTGATTGATGGAATAGTTTATTAGACAGAATGTATAAACAGCAACACATCTAGTTGCGTGGCTGTGGGTGTTGTGTTTGTATTGTTAGTCAGGGTATGCAGGCACTGAGGGCAAGGTTGCATTTACCATTTGGAAAGTCAATCCCATTTTCAATTGCTTAAACTCTTTATACCCGGAGCCAGTTATTGGACCAGCAAAATGGGTTGGTATAAGAGGTGGGTCAAGCCGAGAAGTATAGTCTAATTCGTTTGTTGGGGGGGGAAATTGGCACGTAGAGGAGAGAACAAATTGAAAATGGTAAATAGTGAGAGGAGAGGAGAGCGGGACTTAGAAAGTGGTGGGAGGGGCAGTGCATTGAGGCCTGAACCGCTACCATTAGAGAGACGTCAGCAGACCTACTGTGGTAACTGTACTGGATAGCAGGACACACAATCACATCCCTCCGTCTACTCTGTACACAAGAGAGAGAGAGAGAGAGTCATGTGCAAATCCCATGACATCTTTCTTTCTTCCTCTCCTTTCAACCTCTCAAGCGTTGCCTCTCTATCACGCCCGCCCCGAATCCCTGTGGCTAAAGCGTCTTCTGTCTGGAGCCGCCCGGAGAAAGGGAAGAGGATACTTTATTGTTCTGCTGGGAATACTTATAGGAAGTCACCAACGCTCTCTCTCTCTCTCTCTCTCTCTCTCTCTCTCTCTCTCTCTCTCTCTCCCCCTATAAACCTGCCATTCCTCAGAACAGTCTCAAAGAAGCATGACACCATGATCTTAATCTATGACCTTGTCTTGTGTGTGTGTGTGTGTGTGTGTGTGTGTGTGTGTGTGTGTGTGTGTGTGTGTGTGTGTGTGTGTGTTCCACCAATATACAGTACACTCACTCACTCGTGCACACACACACACACACACACACACACACACACACACACACACACACACACACACACACACACACACACACACACACACACACACACACACACACAAGCCTATACACTTGGACAGCTCAGACGACAGCTCCATGTTTTTGGAGGAAATTGGAGTATTTAAAAGGCATAAGTAGAAGAATGAGTTGGTGTTGGCCTCTCCTCCCCTTCCTTCCTCAAACATGTTAAGAAGCTCACGAAAACCTTCCCCAACACACATCCTCAGCGTGAATTAGAGTCAGCGAGTGGAACATTGGACACATGTGGATTCCAGAGTTAAAGAAAAAAACAATACAGAGGAAAACAAAAAGTGTGCATTTTATGCAAATGAAGATGAAAAAGGCCATGTTCTGCCTCCTGGTCCCTAATCTCATGTTATCTACAGTATAATAGCTGTGTCCTGTCCCATGATGCTTACTGTATACGTCAGCCATGTGTATTGACACTGTATTATGCTTTTGTTCTTCACTGTTGTGTTTTTATTGCCGTTTCTATTGTTGTGAAGTGCACAGAGACCCCTTGGGGTGATGTTGTGAAGTGCACAGAGACCCCTTGGGGTGATGTTGCACTAAACACTGAAAAGAAACTGATAAGGATAAAGAAAATCTTACAGTGGATTTTGACTGCAGGGACAATTAATCATCAACGAAAGCGCGGGTCTCAAATCCCCACGGAGCTCCACAAAGCATTTGTACTAATACTGCAAATAGATTGTCAGAGTTGTATTTAAAAAGAAGGGGTGTGGCTGGCCACCCTCCATGACACAAGACATAATTAATTCCAGTTTTGCCGACAGGAGCTGTTTGAAATGTGACTCATGTTTGCCTTTTTCAGTCGGTAACAATAGAAACAAGCCCTTGGCTTTTTTTGGTTTCTTTGATTAACGTTGACGTTTGTAGTGCACAGCTGATGGGGGTGGGGGGGAAAGAAAAAAAACATTACAATTTATCTAAAAGCATAATATTATCAATAAATGACCATACCATGCACCAACGGTTAGATAACACGTTTCCATTTAACGCATTTTGACCTGACGTAAAAGATAAAGTCTTCTGAAAGAATATATATTCAAAGATTTGTGCCGCATTTTCACAATCTTTCAAAAATAGCAGACCTAAATAGCTAAATTATAACATAATGTTTAAAACACCAAAAGGGGTTCCCGCCCAAAATGGGTTAACCCAGAGACAAATTCACATACTGTACCTGCATGTATGAAATGCATTGTGAGCTTGTATTATGGTGGGTTATTTTTGAATAGGCAAAAGTATAAAATAGAGCTTTATTTGTTCATCTGGATTTTGTATTAATAATACAGATCTGCAGAGTTACTAATAACTAAAGCTGAATGCTAAGAGTAAAAGTAGAATATTTGACTCTGAGATGCAGTGTTTAAAGTATAAAAAAAGGAAATAACTAAAAGTTAATTGTACTCGAGTACAGTACTTGAGTTAATGTACTTTGTTACTTTCCACCACTGCCAAGACATGCTGTTCCTGTTTCAAACTGCGGGTTCCTGTGTTTGTTCCGAAAAATTCCTTTTTTAAAGGATTTAGTACAGTATATATCGCTTCCTTTATTTGGAATAAAAACATTCCAAGGATTGTGAAAATCATATCTAGAAAGACAGGAAGGAAGCAGGACTGTCTCTACCAAATATTTTGCACTGTAGGCCTATTTATAAAAGTTATCTACTGGGTACCAAGGGTATTATAGTGAGCTAAAAGTAACCAAGATTTACAAAGTTATCTACTGGCAGGGGTTGCATGACAGAGGCACTTGCCCGTCGGGCAAATAGAGGTCATTTCTACTTGCCTAAAGGTCGTGGCCACTTGCCCGGAAAGTAAATCGTCAATTATAAACTCATTTCCAGTGTCGTCGAGTAATACAATATCATATAGAGAACATCACATAACTTTCTGGGACTATGCGATGTCATACCTCAATTTCTATTCCAATTCCTATGCCAAATCTACTACTGAATGTGAAGTGGAGGTGACTAAACTGACATATTGAGCCTATACGACACATAAAGAAATCGCTGTAAAATGTTGTACAAAAATAAAAATAAAAACATATTTAGCCATGATGTTCAAATGCCCCTGCCCCCCTGTCAAAGATAGCTAAAATCGCTAGAACAAAACAAAGCAGCAAATAACACTGTAGGCCTACTCATCTTTTACCTTCTCTAAAGACAACATTTAACATGAACCTTCCTTGGTTGAAAAACTAAAACAAAGTTGTCCTTTAGCTATATGGCGTTGGCACTAAAGGTTGCCCCTGGCAGGTAAATAAATCTTCTGGGCAGGAGAAGTTTGCTTTCTGGTTGCCCGACTATAAACAATATAAATATATTATATTTAGCCACTTGTTCGAATACCCTGTATGCACTGTAAAAAATTGCTAAAATCGTTAAAATGAAAGAAAGCAGTAACCTTAATAAAACATGAACCTTCCTTGGTTGAAAAACTAAAACAAAGTTGTCCTTTAGCTATCCAAATATCTTTGGTACCCAGTCAGGCGTTAATTGGCACTAAAGGTTGCCCCTGGCAGGTAAATAAATCTTCTGGGCAGGAGGAGTTTGCTTTCTGGTGCTCGTTTGAGAGGGGACACAACAGGTTGGGGGGGAAAAAAAGTTGTCCTTTAACTAAAACTATGCTCTTCTTCAGTCTCTGTCACCGTGCCAGTTTTAATACTATAGGTTCGGGCCGTGCACCCTCACATGTACAGTTCATCATCTATTCTAAATGGACCTCGGTCACACCTGACCTGGGTCGCACTGCCATTCCAACCAATATGAGTGTATTATAGACTAGTGTCCTGGATTGAGGACATTTTGAACGAGGTCTATAATGTGATTCAAATGGTTGGCTTCTCTCCTTCTTTGAATCATCCCAGGGAACAATGGAGCTCATCATGATCACATGATCAGCTGATAATGGAGCTGATTATTCCAGACAATGTCTGTGTCAGTTTGCAATTGAACAGATCCATTCAACATATTTATGTAGCTAGGCAACGACATGGGTTGTGTTATTACAATTTAAGACTGGAACTGCACTCTGTCGAGTGCCTATACTTGCGCGTTGCACACAAGTGGAGAATAACATGGGGTCATCGTAAAATCGTCTCATATAAGAATTGTGGTCCCAACATAAACAAACTGTCGGGGAGGCGGTGTATCGTTTACGACTTCAGACTTCTATATCCCGTGCGGAAGTCTCACTGCTAAAGCGCTGGCGTCTTTCCCCTCGCTACTACTACTGCCACACAAGTGTTGCTATAGGAAATCTAACAGGCCACTGCATGTCACACTCCCAACGGGTAGTAGAGAGTGTGTTATGGCTATAGGCTCTGACTCATTAAAGCCAGAAAAACATTCACAGGATAGCCTCAGACCTTCCTGAGCGGCAGTGGCCCAGGAGGCAGAGATCAGGCACAGCTTTGGGAAGTTTCATGGTCCAATCCCTGGATATCCCCCCTGAACCCCACGCAACCCCTGTTTTTATTATTTATTTAATTGGCTTTACGTCTGTTTCATCTGCCATGTGATATATTATGTGGTATGATGTGTGCTAATAGGGGTTGACACAGTCTCTCTCTCTCTCTCTCTCTCTCTCTCTCATTCTCCAGAACCTGAAAAGGCCTGGGAACATTATTTTTTTACTTTTGCACCCAGTAGTTTGCTTTTAAAAACAGCCTTTTAAAACGACAGAATGTGGCCGCCCGTGTTTTCCACTCTTCCCATTGGCTACGGCCGATCACGTGACACGTGTGTCGACTCACTGCGATGCACGCTGGCTTACGTCACGTGCATGATGGGAAGCAGAGTTGTCTTTTTTTTTCACTACGTGCGTCTTATAGCAGTATTTGTTTTCTTCATAGGCGTTTATATTGTAATCTCAACACAGCATGACTTCAGAAATTACCCCAGAATGTCTGCCTTGTCTTAAATCACAGCAGATTTTACAACGTGCCTTCTCTCACTCGTATAGTATACTACAGTATGCCTACGTATAGTTGCACCGCTCTGTTCTCACAGGTGTGATTTGTATATTTAAATGATATATGAATGCCACAGACGAAAAACAGTCCAAGTCCACACTATTGATCCATATTGTATAAATGATAGATAAGGTCAGGACAACGAGGCCTGTTCGTGGAGGGGTCAGAATGAAATTTGGACTTCACAATCTACCTTTTGCGACACATGAACGTCACTATTCTGTGGCATTCGGGGGATAGTAGCCAATCTACAATGCCATCATGCATGGCGTGACACATTGAAATGAGTTTGCTTTTTCGCTGAAGTTAGTAGTATACAGCAGATCCATGGGGAACTGTCAGGGAAGTATAGGGTTTAACCCATTCTGACCTGAGATCAGATTCATACCAGGTTTCCACTGGACACACACTGGTCTGATTAACCCATTCTGACCTGAGATCAGATTCTAAAAATGTCAGTCGTTCTTCGAATTTTTCAAAAATAGCAGACCTACAAGCTCGTATCGCGCCACTCGGTGGCGCGATATGAGCTTGTAGATCTGCTATTTTTCAATAGCTAAAGCATAACATGATGCCAACACCAAAATGGGTTCCCGTTCAGAATGGGTTAAGTTGTCCAGCGGCTTGCTCAGGGACACCTAGACTAGCCTGGCTAATAAGCCAGACTAATATCACACAACACTGTCGCCGGCAGGCATTTAGTTTTTGCCAACGGCTGATTCCGTCTGGCTTATTAGCCAGGCTACACCTATAGACATCATTGTTGTTTTTGGCAGCACATTTTGATGTAGTTTAGTTTTAGTCGTATAGTCTCTTCAATAGTTTTCATTTAGTTTTAGTCACATTTAGTCACCTGGAATGTTTTAGTGTTAGTCTAGTTTTAGTCGACTAAATGTCATAAGATTTTAGTCGACTGAATCTACAGTTGATTTAGTCGACTAAAATGCATTTTGGCGGGCCTTGATGCCGTCGTTATGGCTGATTTTACACTTCTACAAACGCGTCACGCTGCGACGTGTTGTGAGCTTGTAGATCGGCTATGTTCAGCATGCAACCAAGTGTAAAATGACTTATAGTGGATTATTATCTCTTGTCCACTAGTCCCTTCCTAACATTTTAGTCTAGTTTTTATTTGTTGAAGAATTTGTCAGTATATTTAGTCAGTCTTATTTTAGTCATCATGGCTTAGTTTTAATTTAGTTTCCATTTAGTTTTCGTCAGTGAAAATAGGTAGGACGACGAACATATTTTGTCATACTATTAAGTTGACGAAATCAACACTGATCCCAGCGACAGTCAATAAGTTCATCTGTGCTCTCAGTGCGCCCTTCACCAACACAACCCTCCACACTGACTTAACTAACCATGCACTTATGCGATGAAACTCTCGCCGAGTTGTTCCTTGTAGATATGCTATTTTTGCCGTGTGACTCTGGCATTTTTTTTGGATTGATCGATTGAATGCTTTATTTAGACATGAATGTACATTTAGGAACGGGTCGATTTCCAAGCAGCGGCTCTACCTCCTGAGCAATTGCCGCCACCGGCCCATGTTTATGTGATTAAGTAATGCAGACGCTGTCATATAAGTCTCTGCAATTCCCCTTTCTACAGTATATGAATGTATGCATGACTGCATGTACAACATGGTGGTGGCAGTATAACTGATGCAGGCCCCCAAGGGTCAGGGATTTTTTTTTTTTACCACACGGCCCGGCCTGGGAAATCTTGGCAGATTAATCTTGACAAGTTAACATAACGCTGATGAGAAAATGGGGAGAATTGCTGCTGTCCTGTCACTCAACAGCCACTGTCATTACTTCCTCGAGCAAGATATGAAATTACGAGTAGTTATTTTTGTGACGCTGCCTATTAAGTGGGTATAGATATTAAGCGGTATAGACAGCAGATTAGCAGACTGCAGCAGTAGGGTATACTAGAGCTGATGCATCGACTTCCCCTGCATTAGGCTACTGGATATTAATAGAGCAGAAACTTCTTATCTTCATATTTCAGCTTTTCATGTTTTTTCATAAATGAACGCCCTATACTTCATCAGACAAGAGTGTCACACAGTGTGTGTATACAGTATACTATTAGGGATGTCCCGATACTGTTTTTTCGTTACCGATCCGATCCCGATAACACCATTTCTGTGTTAGCCGATATACCGAATACCGATACCAGGCAGTGTTGTGATCTCGTGGTGCGTTTATACCTATCTAGCTATATATATCTCGTGTTGTGTTTATAGCAGACTCCTCACTCAAATGTGCACTTGCAGTTTTGGGCAACTCGAAAGCAAACTCCACATGCCCCAAACAACATTTTATTTACCTGCCATAGGGCTGTATTTTGCGTGTCTTAAGTACCAGGTCTTATTCCCTAACTTGAGTAAACTAAAGACCTGGAGGCGTGGTCAATGCCATTTGGCTATTCTGAGTGGCCAAAGAGCATTGATCACGCCTCCAGGTCTTTAGTTTACTCAAGTTAGGGAATAAGACCTGGTACTTAAGACACGCAAAATACAGCCCATAGTGTCAACCCCTTACCCCTGTGTCGGATCGGTGGTTAGACTGGCATACCGATATATGACCCGATATTTTTTGGTGACGCTAATTATTGGCTGAAGGGGTTGTTTGTCAACACTGTAGTCACGTAACCAGAGTCGGCCATTTCGAGGCAAATATACAAAATTACTTATCGAGAGATCTAAAGGCTGAAGGTCTTTTGACGAATGAGTGTGAGCTTCAGTTCCTGAGGGATCCGAGTCACGGCCCTCTATACCTGCATACGTATATTGCCGAATTTCATGAAAAACGATTGCACTAGAACTGCCAAAACTGCAAAAAATGGCGAAAACCAAATGGGTCTACGACTTTTGGGCTTGACCAGATTTGGACATGCATGGATTTCCATTCTTCACTTCCACAGTGGCTGGTCGTCCCCGGTCCCTTTTCGACTGTCATAAATTCCCTTCTCGTGCTTCTGTGGCGTTGCCTGCAGTCTGACACCATCGTCATCGCCATCGTCCTCCACGAGACATGAAACAACATTACTTACGAGTTGTATTTATATCAACAATACTATGACGTCTCACGTCGTCCTGTAGTGCAGTTAACTGCAGTATGTGGGGGCAGCTGTTGACTGGACTATGGTTGGATGACAGCAGCGTAAGTTATTGGACCCCTGCGCTGTCAGTGGAGCCATACAGTCTCTATTCAAAGTTTAAATAGAATTAATGGGCGCGCGTGTGTGTGTGTGTGTGTGTGTGTGTGTGTGTGTGTGTGTGTGCGTGTGCGCGTGCGTGTGTGCGTGTGTGCATGTGTGCGGTTGTGGACCCTGATCCTTTGACTGCGTTGGTGTGATACATTGTTAACCCTAGGCCAAGCTAAGGCCCATAGCATTCTCATCATTACAATCCAGAAAATGTATCCTGCGAAGTTGGAAGAAGGGTGTGCCACCTACTGTACTGTACCCAAAGATGGGTTGGAGCCGGTGGTGTTGACATACCTAAAAAGATTTTTTTAAAGGGTCTGAAAAATGATTTCTTTCTCATTTTGAATTCCCTCAAAGGATTAACTGATGTCCCGTGAATTATTAATCATAATCGTTGTATTTTGGCTTTTGAAGAAACTTCTATGTTTTGGTTTTTTAATAGTTTTTCTACACCCCTGTTTCTTTGTATATACCCCTGGACACAGTTGTTGCCTAGGGGTGGTTTGTGTAGCTCTATGGTGTGGGATTAGGGTGTGTGTGAGTGTAGGGTAGGAATGGACTGTCAAAGAAAACTTGGAAGAAATCTATACAAATATTGACAACAGAATGAATGGACATGTCAGAGACTCCAATACTGGAGGCTCTACAACAGAACAAATAACATGCACCATTTGGCATTCCGGTACATTTCTGCCATGAGTATACTCGAGTAAATAAAAGTATTGCAATAAATGGGGCATGCATTCCCAAGTTGCTCCGTTCACCGACATGCATCATTCCCGACTAAGTAGACTTCTACATTCTGGACTCAAGAGTCAATCATGTTGGAGCACTTCACACAGTGAAACATTGATTGAAGTTTGTCTCGTGTGTGCTCGGAATAGACCAGTGGTCCTTATAGAGTGCAGCAGTGTTGGTGTTTTTGGCAGCACATTTTGATCAGTGGTCATATAGTCTCTTTCTTGAATATAGTTTTCATTTAGTTTTAGTCACATTTTGGTCACCTGGAATGTCTTAGTGTGTAAGTCTATAGTTCAAGTCGACTAAATATAATTGGATTTTAGTCGAATAAATCTACAGTTGATTTAGTTGACTAAAATGTGTTTTGGCGGTTCTTGGTGCCGTCGTAATGGCTGTTTTTACACTCGCGGCGACGCGTTGTGAGCTTGTAGATTGGCTATTTTCAGCATGCAGCCAATTGTAATATGACTTATTATACTGGATCTCTTTCTCCACTAGTCCCTTCTTAACATTTTAGTTTTTATTTGTTGATGAAATGATTTAGCCTTAGTTTTATAGTCATCATAGTTTAGTTTTCATTTTGTTTCCATTTAGTTTTCGTCAGTAAAAAAGGTAGTCGACGAACATTTTTCGCCTTAGTTTTAGTCGACGAAATCAACACTGGAGTGCAGGGACCCTCAGAGCTCCTTGGGTCCAAATGGACTCGTATGCAGTAGTTCTGTATAGCTCTGAGTTGTGGCGGTCCTTGAAATAAAGGAATTTGAATGGGAGGAACACACAACTGTTGTGCATGGTCGCAGAGGCTCAACAGCGCCTATTTGGACTACAGTATATGGATGTGGGCCTTCTACAGAGGGACAACGAGAGCATAGACAAGCAGCTTCATCATCTGGTATGGCAGCTGCACAGGCAGGAACCATGTAGGCTCTTAGAAGGCCGGGCACGGTGGCACAGTTGGTAGTGCTGTCGCCTCACAGCTAGAAGGTCCTGGGTTCGATTCCCGCTCGGGACGCTGTGGGTGCTGGTGGCGCGCTTCCTCCTCCGCGTCATCAGTGCCCATACCCGAGGCGGGGGTTGGCGAAAGGGCCTTTCTGTGTGGAGTTTGCATGTTCTCCCCGTGTCCCCTATAGGGTAGGTACCCTCACAAAAAACATGCAGTAATCCTGGTCTCTAAACTTCCTCCCCCTGGCCAGCCGGGGCGCCTGATGGAGGGGAAAGGAACTGGTTGGAATAACTTGTTCCTTCCAACCAGGGAAACTCCCCCCTGTCAGGTGAAAAGGAGCAACTTGGACACTCAGGCATGAAGGAAGCATGAGTTCAAGTCCGTTTCTCTCCCCATGTCCCCCATATATGGGGACTAGGTTGGTGGAGGGTGTGTAGAGCCCAGGATCACAATAGATAATTGACACAGGGGTGAAAAATGGGTCACAACATCGTGGATGGATGTCGGCTGCCCAGTTTGGAGGATCTTGTGCTGCCCTGCAGTGCTGCCTCAGGAAGTCCCTGAGGCGCCCCCACACACCCCCATAATTGTCTGTTCATATACTGTAAATACCAGAGAACATCCAAACGGGAAGCACGCCCATCTCAAAAAATGTTGATGGGCGCAGGACAAAAATATACATACAGTAAGAAGGTAGGAAGTCTGCACACCGTTCGTAACCTCTTAACCCCAAGGGGGGTCCAGGGGGGGGAAAACATTGGAGTTGGAACCTTGTTTGCCCGCTGAGTGAGAGCTGTTCATGTGGACAGCCGCTGCCGGCGGGGGATTGGGGCTTAAGAGGTTTTTAAGCTCCCAGTAGTTTATTAGGAATCAACGGTCAGGAATCATAACGTTTCGACCCCTGATCAAAGCCAGCACAAGCAGACTGATAAATAATAACTTTTTCTGTTGTATAGGCCTAGTACGGCCTTGTAGATGCATGTACTGTTTGTATTTCTGTGTATTATGGAGCGCCCCCAAGCTATAGGTTTTTCACAGTGCATGTTCTCGCATCCTTGTGATAATAAACATCTTGAATCTTGACAAGCACGGGGTGTAGACAAAACAATAAACAAATGCCTCGGGATGTGTGCAGTCATGGGGAAAAAAAGTAGTTCTGCTCTTAATACTTTGCAACACAAATGTGCGCTGGCAGGATGAGAGGGACCCCTGATTATTGCTCTTAGAATTAAACCTCTATTTAATGCTTAACTAAAAACATGCGCTGTAGCACGAGACTCGAGAGTATAACCTGTGGTGAAACGGAAACACTAATTTGATTCAGTAACTGTGTCAGGTTCAGTTGGACAAACAAACTGACGGCGTCCCTTCATTTTTGTCTTGTCTCGTCTCTGTGATTTTACTTCATATTTTTGTCTACATTATTTAGTCTATTTTCTTTGTGAAAGTCTTGCTTATTGTTGTTGTCATATTGTCTTGATCACGTTCACTTTTTCACGTCCTTGTTGCAAACCAAACAATTTCAATACACCGATTGTGGAAACAAACTAAGGGCTGTGTGGGGTGAGTTTAGTGAATGATACGTAGCCGACGGTCGTAAGTCGCAGTAGCTGCGTACGTAGTGCACATTGTTACGACAACAGACCAATCAGTTGCTGGGTTGGTTTCTACCTTTTTAACTTGGAGAAAGGACCCTTTACAGACGGAGTAGCAAGTAGCAAAACAATGCACGGAACGCAGCTTATCAGGCTGGGAACCATGCTTTTTTATTTTTATTTCTATAGTTTTTAACCTTTTAACCTTTTAACTAGTTTTTCTAATAGAAATGTCTGTACTTCTGTTCTGTAAAGCGACTTTGGGTACCCAGAAAAGCGCTATATAAATCGTATATATTATTATTATTAACCACGTAAAAAGCTCTACATATGAGTATTACAAATAGTGATCAAAGTCAATCTTGAGAGCTTGTAAATCAGCTGTTTTTTGCTAAAGAAGTAAAAAATCTTCTGATAACCAGCTCGGTTGCCTTGTGGTGTTACAGGTAGGCTGTGTCCGCTCTGAGATCGGGAGGTCGCGGTTAGATTCCCCGGCTGGGTCTATATAAGAATATATATAAGAATGCTTGGCATCGCTCAGCATTAAAGGGTTGATTGTTAGGTCGTACCTGGCTGTGACACACTGTTGTCATGTCCAGAACTACAGGGGTTGTACGTGTAAAGCTGTACATCATGGCTGAGGGATGTACAGTACTTGTACATCAATTAAGCTGCCTCAGGCTACAGAAACAGGAGACAGGCTCCTGCCCTATATGGACCACATGGCTTGGTAAAGCTTACGTATATAATATTACTTCATCTTCTGATCGCCTGAGTTATGGTTAAATACAAACAGACTCTGCTCTTTAACCTCTCGTGGTGTGATATGGACTAACATCGGCCATCTGGGGTGATACTGTAAGTGGATATACGGCTGATTCGCAAGCTGTGCTGCCGAGCGCTCACTCTTCGTTTGTCAGTGACAGTCAAGTCATTTGTTTCTACTGTTCCTTTTTGTTCGGTGTCTTGTACAGCAGAGACAGCAAACGGAACCGTGACACCGTGACAGGGCTGCCAACGTGGATCCACCAGGGACAAGTTTACATTAAACTTCCATCCTTAACCTGCCTTCTGTGATTATTTACTGTATTTCTGGGATTTTTTGGCAAGCACCCACTATTGACACAAACGCGCACTCTTGACGCAAGCAGCGCACGCTCACAGTATTGATTGAGGAGTGTGTTGGTTTGTTAGTTTTCCATCAGGCGTGCTCAGACAAGCATTGTATACGTGTAAGAAAGCAGGAAGGGTGAGAATTGCAATGAGAGAAGGGAAGAGCAGTGATGGCAAATGGTGCATTTAAAGATCGAGTGCCTTTTATCTAAATGGCTTTCCAATGTGCGTTACATTCACCCGTACAGATGGCGGAGGCAACCATGGCACCCAAACCTGCTCTGCTCTTTGCGAGCCATTGGGTTCAGTGGGGATACTTTGACCCTCACACAGGGGTATGGAAGCCCGGGATCAAACCGGGAAGAAAGTGCCTGTACTTTGCGTGAGTATTTTTGTATTTTTTGACATTAATGACTTAATTTCAAAGACAAATATTGTACTTTTGACTCCACTACATTTCTATAGGAAGAGGAGAAGTACCACTTAAGCCCTATTTTGATCCTTTACCTGCCCTAATAGCCTCACTTCTGTGACTGTTTCTTGGATTATTGGCAAACAGCCAAACATGCACTCTTGAGAACTCTCTGGATTCTTCTGGAACCATTCGTCTGATAGACGATCGATTTTTGCAAAACATGTTTTTGACATATTTAGCAATTTTCCAAATTTCTAAAACTAAAAACTTTCCAAACATCACGCAACTATAGGTACACACTACACAGTATCTCTATAGTCAGGTGATCTGTCAGATTTGTTGCAGGAGTGACTCATTTTGAACAAATAAATAATAATAATGTTAATAATTATGTTGATCTGACCTCATCAAACCCTCTGCACTCAAGTCACACTCCATATATGGCCAGTATAGAATTCATTGTCTCCACCAGGCCGAAGGCATGGGCAAAGTATAGGCCTATGTTTAGCACTGTCAGTCTGTTACCAGCTAATCTCAGACCGTTGGCACGGTCGATGCCAAACTTCATGTGCACACACACTCCCTGGATGGCAACGATGAACCGGCCTGTTATAGTGCCACCATGAGGCCGATTTGAAATTTTGAGCAAAACACATTAAGTACATTTTATCCATACATCACGCAAATCGGTATACACTATCCCTGTAGTCATGTGATCAACGCGGACCTGTGCGCGTCCCCATATTCCATCCCCATTGGCTAATATGTTTGCAGGATAGGTCCGTTTTGAACAAAATGCCTCAAGTCATGAACACAGAGTGCGATTTCCGCACACACAGCAGAGTAAGAAATGCTACTCCTACACATTTTGTCCAAATGGAGACCTGTGCAGTGTGCACCGATTGTAGTGTATTGCTTCTCCAGGGACTACTTTATGTGGCAGACCACTCTGCCTTGTGCTAGGTGCTCTTAGGTCCTGCACCAGCTGCATTGTATACCCTTGATTGATGCGTGTCAGTTCTGGCTTTGACCAGTAAAGTACTATAAAACTGAGCTCCCTTCTCCAGTGTTTTATTTCTTTATTATAGTTGTGTTCATATAGGCCACATACACAACAATATACTTATAGCTACCCTATGTTCAACCGTTTCTTATTGTATTTTGACACTTGCTTTGGCAGTGTAAACACCTCATGGCATGCCAATAAAGCTCATTATAATTGAAAATTGAGTGAGTGAGGGAAGAGAGAGAGAGAGAGAGAGGGGGAGAGAGAGAGAGAGAGAGAGAGAGAGAGAGAGGCAGAGCAGAGCAGAGCAGAGCAGAGCAGAGCAGTCACCCCCCCCCCCCCACCCCTCTCCCTCTCTCATAATATTAGAGTAGAATGGCAGTGTGGACCGGCGGGGTCTCAGTCTATCAGTGATGTTGTGCCAGTATAGAACTGACTGAGGCAGAGACGGGCTACTCTGCTGAGTCTGCTCTGTCTGCCCAGCAGCGGTGCTTCATCATCTCTGTCCCCACGTCTCACTCTCTCCGTCCACTTAACACTTTAACCAGCTTCCTTCTCTCCATTTCTCCGTCTGTATCTCTTCTCTCATACTTTCTTTCCCCTGCCGGCTGCCGCCTCCTCCTCCTCCGTCCTCCTCCTCCTCCACTATGGACTCTCGCCTGCTGATCGGCCAGCAGGGCACCATCACCACCATCATCCCGACGCCGGATCATCATCCGAGCGTCTCCGCCGGCGGGACCGCCGCCGGGGTAGCTGTGAGTGTGGTGACGCCGCGGGAGGCGCCGTGGAACATCAGCGGCTCCGTGACCGGCGCGCATCACCGGCTGATGACCGAGCTGAGGCCACATGTGGCGGGGGCGACATCTGTAAGTGACCTGTCCACGCTTCCATGCATGCTCCGTATAACTTAAGTCCGTATATATCCTAACGAGAGTAGCAGTCTCTGTGCGGCGATCTCTTTTAGCTGCTGCCGGGGGAACTGCTTCTTGTCTGGATCAGTCGGGTTGCCTAAACATCAACCAGCAGCCAGCGGTGCGTAAAAACGCTGCTGTTTAGCGAGTTTAGCCGAAACTCACATATGGCAGTAGGCAATTAACACTGATTGCAACAGCACCACATAATAAGATTTGTTTTAGCACATGGTGTTGTTGTCCCTTTCCTTTGCGGAATGTGTGGGACGGATCGGCCCCCCCGGGTCATCAGTTCACTTATAATAATATGTGACTGAATGTTCAGTCTCTCTCTGGTACAGGAGGCAGCCTATAATTATTATACTGTAACACAGGACATCTTGCGCTTGTGGGCGTAAATGATGATGCCGGGCCGGGGAGACGGCACATAGGAAACGGATAAATTATAATAATAGCCTACAACTGTCAGTATATCTGTCCAATTATGGGAAGTATTGGCGGAAGATAATTACTGTGCGTGCGTCTTTGTGCTTGTGTGTGCGTGCGTGTGTGTGTGTGTGTGTGTGTGTTTGTTTGTGCGCGCGCGCGTGTGTGTGTCGCCCCGTAGGCTAATTCGTCTTCTTTATACACGTCCTATATACACCATGTAGGCTATCCATCATCCAGGGACAACTTTTTCCCATACAGGTCGGTTGTGCATGCACGCACGCACATAAGACACTGCACGTGTGCGTGGTGTGGTGTCACATCCTTCGGCAGGGAACATACAGTTTCCGGGGCTATTTAAAATTGACAGTAGCCTAATTGCAATAATGGAAAGGTCCAATCAGTCACCGCCGGCGACCGGCGACATTAACAAGTCCGTAACAGAGAAAAATGTTAATTATCGGAATTGAGCCTCTTATCCACAGCCCCACAGCTGTCTCTTTCTGTCTTTACGCACGCGACACACGCGCGAATGCATGTGTTGTGTCCTACACACGGACCTGCGGCCAGATCAGTTTTTATGGATACAGGGTGTGTGTGTGTGTGTGTGTGTGTGTGTGTGTGTGTGCGCGCGCGTGCGCGTGCGCATGTGTGTGTGCGTGCAGCTACACGCACATGTAGCTATACTAAAGCACTGTGCAGTAGGGGGGGGGGGGGCACCAGCACTAGTGCAATTTGAAGCATACATCAGTATGTATGAATTAAAGGGGCACTCCACCTCACCCCCTATAGCACTATTTAGTAGTATATAGGCTACTTAATCCTTCTTGTCACTTTTTTCTCTTTTTTGAGGGCCGCTATATAGCCCCTCCAATGCATGTCTTTTGAAGATTGTGTTTATTTAGAGCACTTTGCCAGCCAAGTCTATGGACTTTGTAGAAAACCCCCCACCACTCTAGCTGAGAGGCAGGTTGCCTTGTTGGTGGTGTGGGCGGGGCCAACAATCAGCACACCTGGGGACTATATATAGGCCTCATTAAGCAGCAGACAAACATTTTGTCTTGCAGCACCATAACTCCTTCGTGCCTGTGTGTCCCGATGCATTAAAGTCTGCAAAGTCATTAAAATGTTGACATATTATTGCTTATATCCGCTTTAATGTTTGTTTTAGAGCCCTAAATGACGACGTATATACAGTAAGAAGTCGTGTGGCCAATATAAATACATGTGAGTCAAACTGATTCAGTTTTATACAACAATAACTCACAGCATTCATGTCTCGTGGTCGGAGGTCGATGGCATAATGAGAACTTTGGTGTCAGACTGTTAAGCCACACCACTATAAAGCACGAGAAGGAAATGTACTTTTTAGACGGTAACGACAGTGACAATGACGAGTTTGAGCCACGGTACGATCCGGTCCGCTCGCTTCCTCGCCCCGTATTTTAGTATCCCGACGCGCCTCATGCCCCCGCGGGGGTGTATGCCTTCCTCTCCGGAGGTTTTCTCCGACGCGGTCTCGGTGGCACTGTTAACCTATAACGCACCGTTGAGCCTGTGGGATCCCCCACTGCTTCGGTGCCATGTGGAGAGTCTGTCTCCTGGAACTCCGGGTGAGTGAGCAATCGATGATCTGATCTGTAAAAGCCGTGTGCCCGTCATACGCGTGTGTGTGTGTGTGTGTGTGTGTGTATACTGGAGACTGTGTGTGGCCTTAACCCATTCTGAACGGGAACCCATTTTGGTGTTATAGCATCATGTTATGCTTTAGCTATTGAAAAATAGCAGATCTACAAGCTCATAGCGCGCCACCGAGTGGCGCGCTACGAGCTTGTAGGTCTGCTATTTTTGAAAAAATAGAAGAACGACTGACATTTTTTAGAATCTGATCTCAGGTCAGAATGGGTTAATCAGACCAGTGTGTGTCCCGTGGAAACCTCGTATGAATCTGATCTCAGGTCAGAATGGGTTAAAGAAGAGGAAAATACTCAAACTGCAAAAAACTAGAGCGTATACACACAGCTGCAGCCCTACGCCGGCGGCTTTTCCAGCACTTCCACCATATCCTATCACACATCTCTTCTCCAGCCATGGCAAAATATAGAGAAGAACTTGAACATTACACTGTGGGCAAGGATAAAGATGACGATGCTGCAGCACTAAAAGACCACAAGCAAATTGACTATTTAGATTAACCCATTCTGGGCGGGCACCCATTTTGGTGTTAGCACTATGTTATGCTTTAGCTATTGAAAACTAGCAGATCTACAAGCTCATAGCGCGCCACCGAGTGGTGCGCTACGAGCTTGTAGGTCTGCTATTTTTGAAAAAAATCGAAGAACGACTGACATTTTTTAGAATCTGATCTCAGGTCAGAATGGGTTATAATCAGACCGGTGTGTGTCCAGTGGAAACCTCGTTTGAATCTGATCTCAGGTCAGAATGGGTTAAGAGATGACGAGTGATGATGATGATGATGAGGTAGCCACAGAGGGCGCCCCTCACTTCACACGAGTGTGATTGGTTGATTGGTATACTCATTGGATCTCATGTTTTTTTATTGCTTAGATTCCTTTTTGACGACGACGGCTAAGAATGTTGTTTATTATAGGTATCATGTTATTGTTATATTCGTTCATTGTGTACCTGTCCTGGAATTCTCCTAGTTTCTTTGAGGCAACACATTGTTCTCTCTGCACGCTGCATTACGTGACTTAGACTATATATATATCTGTCACATGTATAGGTGAGGTAAGAGGAACCCAAACTCAGGTCAGCTGAGGCATGGTAGTGTTTTGTTTGAGTTCCTGCACGCCTTTGTTTGAGTTCCTGCACTTGGGTCCAAACCGTGGGAATACCTATATGAACTGGAGCTGCACGCTTTATTCCGATATCACCCGTGTATACATCCAGTCACTGTGGATATATGCGCTCCTGCTAAATGCCAATATGTTGTAACTGTAACAAAGTTGTAGACCTATACATTTGATTTGAACCATATAACCCCAGTTCAAATATCACCGTTAGTCCGTTACTGTACGGCGAGCGACATGAAAGGTGGGTTTAGTTGGCTAACAATGGTTCAGCTATATAGTGTGAACTGTGAGTGGTTCTGATCTCACTCTGGCCCGCTGGCTTTAAGGCTTACGGGGATGAGGAGAGGGCCTGTGCTGTGATGGTGTGGTTTCTCCTCTCCTACTGCATGGCGGGGTTGTTCAGAAGTGGGGAAAGTTGATACTGATTCAGTGTTCTGGCACGGCCCTGGGGGCAGCTTCCGCATGGGAGTCAATGTACCGCCACTGCGGTGAGAGTGGTTTTCATTTAGAGGTCCCCCTGGATCTCTCTCTCTCTCTCTCTCTCTCTCTCTTTTTGTCAGTTTCTGTCAATCTGTCTCCCTATCTTTGTGTGGCTCTGTAATGTATGTGTCTCTCTCTGGCTCTCATTCGCTCTCATCTGCTGTGTGTGCGTGCGTGCGTACATTCCTTATTAAACAAGTAAAATACCAACCATTAGTATACAAGCCATTATACATCTAGGCCAGGGGTTCCCAAACTGTCGTTAATGGCGGTTTTATTGGCGTTATCTACAGTATAGCAAGACACTGTTGCTGGACATGTATAGAGAAGCTGTGGGAGTATATACAGGCATTCAAATGCTAATCTCAGTAAATCTGGTGGCTTTTGTTTTCACCTGCCAGGTAGGGTATGCATAATGCATACAGTACTGTACTCTCCTTAGGCTACTTGTTCACAATGAAACCACCAAGCAAGAACACCCTGGCTGGCAACAGCAATGCCAGCCTATGACGATTATACAAGTATTTCGTCTCTGCCGCTGATCTAGGCTATAAGTGTCAGCTCATTGTTTTTATATTTGGCAGCTTGGGCCAACATGTCCACAGGCCGGGGGTCAGAGGCTTGAGGATTATGTGGTTGTAAAGCAAAGCAGCATTGCAACATATTGTGGTTCAATCTCCTATACATTATATACAGTAGGCAGTTGATCTATTTGGAGGAGAAGGTGCTTTCTTTACCCATCATTTGTCTCCGGTGTTGTTGGTAATATGGCAGACTGAAGTGTATGAGCAATGTTGACTGTGAATACGTTCATGTGCATGTTTTACATTCTGCACATTCTGGACTTGTTTGGATTAAAGCACTGAGGTGTGTTTGTGTGTGCGCGCACACACATGCATATCTCCAGGACCTTGTGTGAAACCGGAATGCCGCATTTGTTCACCTTTCACATGACATCAGTTACATTTACTGTACGATCAGTTTGGAAATTCACTCAAACTGAAGCGCAGTGGGAGTCCCAACCTTGGTCAGAGAGAGAGAGAGAGAGAGAGAGAGAGAGAGAGAAGGGGGGAAACCTAGGGAGGGAGGATAGTGAAAATATGTAAATATTGTTGCTGTCAGATAACCAAATTTGACCGAGGGACTGCCATTGGATTTCTTAGATTTTTTTAGTTTTTTCATGTCATATGAAAGCAGGGAATCCTAGCTTCAAATTGACATAGTGGTTAATAAGTTTGACCCACCAGTTTTGAAGATATGGCTTATAGAGTAATGTCTTGCAGAGAAACAGCGAGTTGAGAAAACAGGCTTGAAAGGTTAACTTCTGTGGACTCTTAGACATTAGACACCTAGCTACATGTTTAAGCATTTATTTCATATTTACATGTCGATTTCAGCTCTGATATTTATTTCAGACATATTCTAGTATGTGAAGAGTCTGCCTGTGCTATTAACTCATTTTGGATTAAATAAATAAATGAATGAAAATAACAGATCTACAAGCCCAAAAGTGTTTGTGTGCCATTGTGGTATGGCGAAGTAGGATAAACGTATCTGTCGGGTAGAAACCACATCCAAAACTGTTGCTTTCTGCTACTTTGTTTTTTAAAGATATCTTGGGGGGGGCTTTTTTTTTTTACACACAGGAAGACACAGCAAAATGTTTGAAATGTTCAACATTTGGTCTCATTTAAGAACTGTCAGGAGACAGCTTGGTCGTTTGACATTGTGTTGAAGTTCTCTCTCAACGTGTGTCTGTACTCTGTAGGTGTGTGTGCGTGCATGCGTGCGTGCGTGAGCAACTGAGCATGCATGCAGATAGGTGCAGAATGCAGATAGCTAGATGTTTTGACAGGTCCACACAAACTTGGCTGTGTGTGCACTTAAGTGTATGCACTTGAGAGCAGGGCTGCAGGCGAGAGATCGTATGTGAGATTGTGTGTGCATGTGCGTGTGTGAGACTGAGAGAGAGAAGGTGTGTATGGGATGACGATGAGTAAACACATGGTGAGTGACCCTATAGGTTGTGTTGCTGTTGTGAATATATGCAAGTGTGTATCCATGCAAATATATGTAGATTGAGTGCAATTGAGCATGCAGTTGCGCATGCAAAAGGGCGTGCATGCTTGCGTGCGCGTGTGCACGCATGTGCGTGTCCATTCATCTTCAGGTTCAGATCTAAGTGCGTCGCACATTTAACTGATGACCCAGCCTGAAGAAAAGTCTCATCAGGGAGGTGATTTATAGGATGAGTAATGACTGGTCCAGCATCGGTGGCAGATCCAGGGGACCTGTAATCCGTTATGTGCTCACCGAGGTGTTCGGTAGCTCCATCCTATGTGCTTACCGAGGTGTTTCGGTAGCTCCATCCTATGTGCTCACCGAGGTGTTCGGTAGCTCCATCCTATGTGCTTACCGAGGTGTTTCGGTAGCTCCATCCTATGTGCTTACCGAGGTGTTTCGGTAGCTCCATCCTATGTGCTTACCGAGGTGTTCGGTAGCTCCATCCTATGTGCTTACAGAGGTGTTCGGTAGCTCCATCCTATGTGCTTACCGAGGTGTTCGGTAGCTCCATCCTATGTGCTTACCGAGGTGTTCGGTAGCTCCATCCTATGTGCTTACCGTGGTGTTCGGTAGCTCCATCCTATGTGCTTACCGAGGTGTTTCGGTAGCTCCATCCTATGTGCTTACCGAGGTGTTCGGTAGCTCCATCCTATGTGCTCACCGAGGTGTTCGGTAGCTCCATCCTATGTGCTTACCGAGGTGTTTCGTAGCTCCATCCAATGCTACCTATAAGAACCCCTACTTTCTGCATTAGTCACGCTATAGCATGGGCTTTGAGTTGGTCACTTGCAGCACTTGGCCATAGTGGTAGTAAGCCTGTGTCAGTCAGGACAACTCATTAATGGATAGAATATATTTGTAATATTGAATATGAAATGAGAAATATATTTATTTATTGTGATTTGGCGAGGAATTCGATCTGCTTTTACGTACTCCGATAAAGAGCATCGAGTCCCGACCATATAGGAACTCGTCTGAATCAACCCCGTACATAAACAGCAGATCCAAAACAACAAGTGGTAGCTGGGGTGGTGGAGGATGATCAGAGGGTTTGAGCAAGAGCAGTAGCATGACGGCAGCAAATGCAAGCAGGAATGAGCAGTGGAAAGGAACTGGTTGGAATAACGTGTTCCTTCCACGCGCTATACGTCCAACCAGGGAAACTCCCCCCCTGTCAGGTGTAAAGGAGCAACTTGGACACTCAGGCATGAAGGAAGCATGAGTTCAAGTCCGTTGCTCTCCCCCTTGTCCCCCATATAATTATGGGGACTAGGTTGGTGGAGGGTGTGTAGAGCCCAGGATCACATTAGATGATTGACACAGGGGTGAAAAATGGGTTACAAAATCGTGGGATAAAAAAAATATATATAAAAAAAAAAAAGGAATGAGCAGTGCAAACTTCCAGATTAAATGGAGCGGTCTGAGCATGAAATGGATTGGTTTTTACTGACAGAGTACTGGCTCTGCACATGTCTGTGACAGGAGCGACGATCACCGCGGCTCAGTGACTTCATGTTGTATTCTCCCAACCACGGCGGTGAGTAGGTTAGACATGGTGGGCGGTGACCCCCCCCCCCCTGAAGGAAGAGAGAGGGGGGGGGGGTACCTCAGGTGCCTCAACCCGTCTTGAGGGGATGCAGGCAGTGCCACATTATACTGTATAATCCATTCTGACCTGAGATCAGATTCATACGAGGTTTCCACGGGACACACACTGGTCTGATGAACCCATTCTGACCTGAGATCAGATTCTAAAAATGTCAGTCGTTCTTCGAATTTTTCAAAAATAGCAGACCTACAAGCTCGTATCGCGCCACTCGGTGGCGCGATATGAGCTTGTAGATCTGCTATTTTTCAATAGCTAAAGCATAACATGATGCTAACACCAAAATGGGTGCCCGGTCAGAATGGGATAATTGCTGGCGCCGCATTTCTAGTGAGGTAGAATGAGTGGAATTAACCTACTGTATGCTTTTTAGGCAGCTCCCTCCCGGCAGGATCCGCCGAGAGAAACCAGC
Source organism: Protomyctophum bolini (assembly GCF_963924005.1). Taxonomy (NCBI): domain Eukaryota; kingdom Metazoa; phylum Chordata; class Actinopteri; order Myctophiformes; family Myctophidae; genus Protomyctophum; species Protomyctophum bolini. The sequence continues at coordinate 6,716,176 of NC_137879.1, read as the reverse complement.
CACATGCAGCTGCTGGACATGAGACTAATTGATTAGAGCGACGGAGAGAGAGAGAGGAGTGTGTGTGTGTGTGTGTGTGTGTGTGTGTGATTACGTGCGTGTGCGTCAATTTAACAAAGCAGATGATCAGAAATCAGCAGGGAGTGAGCGACGTTTGCGCCACTGTATGCCGAATTGAAGTGGACTCGGCCCCAGACTTATAGTTTTTTCTTTTTTTCCTGGAAATAAAAATGTCTGGGTTTCCGAGGCTATACTAGTGAGGTGTCTCTGTGTGATTGTCCCAAGGGTGGCACTGACTAAAGGAAAGGCCATGTTCCTTCATGCTCCAGGAGGCGTGGAGGAACACGGCACATTCCATGGAAATCCACCTATTATTTTTAAGCTTTTTGAATACATCATTATAGAGCCACAGCATCCGTATACCATATGTCTCTTGTTCAATATTTGGAAACTTAACCTTTGAACTAAACATTGAGCTAAATGCTATTTTAATTCAAATAGAGTCTTAAACCCAATTCATACATTACTTGACATAATTATTCTATTCAGAATTCAGAAGTAAAAGAGTGGATTGAAATGTCTTCTTGTGCGTATAGTTTAGTGTGTAGTCTTGAGTTGAGCGAGCGTGAACTTCTAGTTCCCACCATATCGTTTGTTCCCTTCAAAAATAAAGGGAAGAAGAGGAGGAGGGGGGGGGGGGGGGGGTCACGGGGGGAGAGGAGGTCAAGAAAAAGAAACAAAGTCTACATATTTTTGGTATAATACCTGAGATAAGATTATGTAAGGAGAAGAATATGTAGATCGTTCACCCGGCCGGGAATGGAGAAATGTTTTATACTTCGTCATATGTTGCTCAGTGGAAACGGATGATCTACAAGCTCACATTGCTTCATGATGTGCAGCGTTATGAGCTTGCAGATTCGCTATTTTCAAATATCTTTGAATATTTTCTTTTTAAAATCTTCGCCTATATTATGACATTCACAAAATAGGGATGCAGGTTTGAAAGTGTTTAAACAGAATATATATCTTTATACAGTATGTATAGTATTCTCTTTTATTATGTTTTATTGCACAAGCAGAGAGCGCAAATACTGCTACTAACTAATGTCTATTTACAACTGCTGTTCTAAATCCTTTAGACCTGTTAACGTCACCATCAACAGCCAATAAGGGACCACCATTCTTACCCTGACATATACATTCATATACCCAGCCAATCACCAAACGTACCTTAGTTACGTTATCAAGAATGGTGGTCCCTTATTGGCCGCTGGACATCACCGACATACATACATACCCAGCCGATTGCAGTACTTGCGTAAGTGACTATTAAACCCGCTCTAAAAACGAACTAAAACTAACTGAATTTCAAAAATAAAATTTAAATTAAAAGTCAAAACTAACTAAAACTGAAAAATCCAAAACTTGTATAACCTTGACGGCACCCACTTTGAGAAGCCCTGCCGTGCAGTATTATTATTATACTATTATTATTGAAGTGGTCAAAGATGCCGTTTATATTAGAGACTTCTTCCAACTTGTGTAATTCCCCAGACAGTATAAATGAGGCGCTCCACGGATAATTAGTGCCTTAATGCTGTGGTCATTAGGAGAGTATGGAGATGAATTAATGTCACAGCAGTGGGAAAGAAATAAAATAAACCTATTATAATGAGATCTCTTTTCCAGTACGCCATTTTTCTTTACCCCCGTCGAAGAGTTTCAATGAACACTTTTACTGTGTGATAACGATATATTTTCCTCGTTAAAACTCCGTCCCCTTTCTCATTCAAATCAGATCAATTCTTGTTGAAACGATATCCGTTTCTCGCTATAGATAGCAACACTCCTATATAGGCTGTACGGTATTCTAAGTTTCATATAAGTGTATCATTATAATGAGATATCTCTCTTTGTTAACCCATTCTGACCGGGCACCCATTTTGGTGTTGGCATCATGTTATGCTTTAGCTATTGAAAAATAGCAGATCTACAAGCTCATATCGCGCCACCGAGTGGCGCGATACGAGCTTGTAGGTCTGCTATTTTTGAAAAATTCGAAGAACGACTGACATTTTTAGAATCTGATCTCAGGTCAGAATGGGTTAATCAGACCAGTGTGTGTCCCGTGGAAACCTCGTATGAATCTGATCTCAGGTCAGAATGGGTTAAAGCGCTAATGAGAAAGCACACAGACGGACTTGGTGAATGTGTTCCCTGCGGGGAGGAGGAGGTCAAAAGGATGGGACTGCATAATATGCAGTCCTCTCCATGGGAAAGTGGACAGTTATAGTTGTTGTGTGGTTGAAATAAGATATCCTATAGGGGGAACCGCACCGCTTTACATTACATACAATATGAATTATTAATATTAACCCATTTTGACCTGAGATCGGATTCTAAAAAAGTCTTCTACATCCTGACAGTTTTCAGTCGTTCTTCGATTTTTTCAAAAATAGCAGAGCTACAAGCTCGTATAGCGCACCACTCGGTGGCTTGTAGATCTGCTATTTTTCAATAGCTAAAGCATGACATAATGCCAACACCAAAAGGGGTTCCCGCCCAAAATGGGTTAAAAACAAAATAAACGAAAACAAATGATAAAGACCGCATAGGACGACAACAACGTATAAAAGTTACCTCAGTGCTAGACGTCTGTTTCCACTCCCTCATCGGCCCTCCACTTGATCTGCCCGGCTGCACACATAGCCTGACATGTCTATAGAAAGTGTTTGGTTTTTTTGAGCGACAGAGTGCTTCTGATATCGTGTCCAAAGAGCGCTACACACGCATGCATTGACCTAGACACACAGACACCTCTGCCATGAGGGCAGAGGTGTCTCATGCTAGTGGGCTTATCGCTCCAAGCCGAAGTGAGATTGATGAGCGAGAGTTATTTGCTCCCCTCCAAAAAGTTGGAACTGTTTTGTGATTGAGGTGCCTATTGTATATATGAGCGCAATTCCGAGGTGGATGCCGAGCACACAAAATGCTGGATGCCAATAGCGCTGACTTGATGCTTTGCCATAGAAAAGCAGAAAAGCACTGGCATCGTAAAACAAGGCTTTTCGTTGGCTCATTCCCCTCTGCCGCTTCATAAAAGCCTGTCGTGGTGCGGGTACCTGCTTATGTTTTACCCACTATAGTTTTGGGGGACAATCTTTGTTAGTTTAAATGCGTTTGTTTTTAGTTGAACTATCTTGCCTCCAGTTGTATGCATTTGGGTCCTGCATGCACTCACCTGACAACTGACAAGTAGGCTCTCCATTGTTCATACAGTAGCATAATCATTACATTCCTGAATGTATACCGAAACATCAAGTTATGAAAGTTTATCTTTCCAACACAACCTCTCCCTGTTTAAATTACGTCCTCTCTTTATAATGACTGACATTATGAGAGTGTCTCGTTTGTACAACAGCGTGTGGCTTCATGGGATGTGTCATTGATTGATAGAACGTGTAGGAGCCGTAATGTGTTTGCATTCTAATGTGTTCTATATTGATTGACGTCAGGTACTGTATGTCACTTTGATGGGCACTGCACAGGTAGTGGGCGTGTCACCGGGGCTGGGGCGCTGCCACTCTACATATTCATGGCGTTTACACCGGTCACTCGGGTGAGGGAAGTTGGACAGAGAGAGGAGGGTGAATGTGGGAAAAGACATTTTCTGTTGACCGCATCTAACGCACCTTTTATCACCTTAACATCCACGTTTAGCTAAAGCTACAAGCCTGGGTTGTATATCGTTGATGTGTGGTGACTGATTAAATGGTCAAACTGACAGCTGGAATGGACCTGAATTCATTGCGTGCGCCGGCCGCGCGTCATACAAGCGTCTCGTTACTCTCATGTTTAGCTCCTCACGGCGGCCTTTAAATGCGTCGCAATGCCAAAGCATTGTGAGCTTGTAGATCGACTATTTTCAAAAAGATTTGTATACGTGACAGTACTTTCTTACTTTTGGTACTTTAAGTACATTTTGATGCCAATACTTTTGTAGTAAAATGCATACAGTTATAGATAGATACTTTTTCTTAAGTAAGAAATGTGTATACTTTTCCCGGGCCACCACTAGTTAAGCGGTTTCTGCCCCGAAAGCAACGATATATCTACCGTATATACCCGTCTCGTTATAAAGATACAATCTTTTTTTTTAAATGAAGAGAACGGTCCTGCTATAACAAGATCCCGGGTGGATGTCATTCTTCCACTGTGGCATTAATGTCACAGTGGAATGGAGCAGGTCGGCCGCGGTGCACGGACCCAAACGCAGACCTCCGAGGGCGAGCCGGGTGCAATCCAATATGTCTCCTGAACCACTTAAAGGTGCTCTACAGTATATCTACAGCATAGACTGATGTAGCGAAGCCTTCTAGAGTGTTTGTTCAGTCAAACCGTGCTCTGTCTTATCCCCGTCTCTCCATGCAGCTCTTCTGTAAACAGGAAATTCATAAATGATAAGTGGAGCGGACTGCTTTTTATGCCCTTTCTATATACCAAAAGCGCTTTGCAAATACGGTGCGGTATGTACTTCACATTCACTTCATACATTCATTCATACATACGGCGATGGCGGAGGAATCCAATGCAAGGCGGCAACCTGCTCATCGTGAACAGTTAGGGGGTTCAGCGGTTCTTGCTCAACCTGCTCATGGGGAACAGTTAGGGGGTTCAGCGGTTCTTGCTCAACCTGCTCATGGGGAACAGTTAGGGGGTTCAGCGGTTCTTGCTCAACCTGCCCATCGGGAACAGTTAGGGGGTTCAGCGGTTCTTGCTCAACCTGCCCATCGGGAACAGTTAGGGGGTTCAGCGTCTTGCTCAACCTGCTCATCGTGAACAGTTAGGGGGTTCAGCGTCTTGCTCAACCTGCCCATCGGGAACAGTTAGGGGGTTCAGCGTCTTGCTCAACCTGCTCATCGGGAACAGTTAGGGGGTTCAGCGGTTCTTGCTCAACCTGCTCATGGGGAACAGTTAGGGGGTTCAGCGGTTCTTGCTCAACCTGCTCATCGTGAACAGTTAGGGGGTTCAGCTTCTTGCTCAACCTGCTCATCGTGAACAGTTAGGGGGTTCAGTGTCTTGCTCAAGGACACCGATCTACACACTCACATCACTTAGTGAGTACGTAGATTGTAGAAAAGCCTGTAGATGGAAAAAAGCAATCAAAGTAATTGGTTGGTTAATTGGTTAAAACAACATACGGTACTCATACGGAATGGTACGGCAGGCAAAGGTACAAAGAAACAGAAAATGGAACAGGCAGGAATCCCAAAACCCAAGAACAAATGAAGAATTAGTTAGTTTTGGCACTTGGTACAGTGATATAGGATTACCTGATGTGCGTGTGTGTGAGTGTGAGAGAGTCATGATTAAGTCATTGAGTTTGTTGCCTTTTTTTTAGAACAAACGAATAATTATTGCAGCTCCGAGTTAGTTTTGGCCTTGGTACAGTGATATGGGATTACCTTGTGTGTGTGTGTGTGTGTGTGTGTGTGTGTGCAGTGAGTGAGTGAGTGAGTGTGTGCGCTTCAGTCATGATTAATGAAGTCATTGAGTTTGTTGCCTTTTTTAGGTCTGGAACATCTTCACATCTCTTCTGATTACTGTCATCCCCTAATCACCACCCCCCCCCCCCCCCCCCCCTCTCTCTCTCTCTCTCTCTCTCTCTGCCTTTGGTCTGACTCTCATCCCCTTCCTTTCATCTTGGTTAATTCTCATCTATGCGCTTAAAGGCACACTTCACCCCTTTTTGATTCTTGCATATTTAATTTGTGGCGGTTTGCCTTCACACTGTCATTCGCGGCAATTGGAAACGCAGCAGGGGGGGCCTTTATCAATGTTTATCAATTCATAAACTAGCCTACACAGTGAAATCTATGGTGTTAAAATTATACTCATAACGTGCATGTGTCGTGTGTGTGCATATGTTGTGCATGTGTTGTGCCATCTCCAACTGTGTTCAGCGCCTCACCCGCCACATTGTTTGCTTCATTTCCTTTATTTCCTGCGGATTGCATTCACACCTGCAGCACCGAATCGTAATCAAGTGTGATTGGAAGCGACACATTGTGAGCTGCTATTGTCAAATGGCGAAAATATATATGGGACTGAAGTTGTCAATTGTAATGGAGTAAAAGTATAATATTATTTGCCTCTGAGATGAAGAAGAAGTATTGAATTTAGGCTGTAGAGGAAAAAAAGCAAGAAGACGTTGCTGTGTGTGCACTTCGGAGCACATGCAGGTCTCCGCCAGGCCGGGTTGTACTTATCCCATTCTGACCTGAGATCAGATCTACAAGCTCATAGCGCGCCACTCGGTGGCGCGCTATGAGCTTGTAGATCTGCTATTTTTCAATAGCTAAAGCATAACATGATGCTATAACACCAAAACGGGTTCCCGTTCAGAATGGGTTATACTATGCAGTGCCCCAAACATTTGTTTGGAAACTTTGGAACTTTTGGTCATATACTGTAAGCCACTTGAGATGGGATCTAAACAATCTAGCATCTTGATCACATAAACATGCAGGGCAGCACATATACGCAGCCCACCCAGCAGCCTTCCGTCCTTCCTTCCGTCCTTCCTTCCTTCCTTCCTTCCGGTCAGATGTGCATGGGCAATTTGGGCATCTTTTCAAGTGTGCTCTGATCCCTAAGGTTGTTGTGTTCTCCGCATCGTGAGACTGAGACCGCGTTGTGTTTGTAATATACGCCACGTCACTGTCTGTCTTGTCCTTTCTCTCTGACTCAGACAATGGATGACTTCACGGCCACTCATTTACCACCTGTGTGCATGCGCACGCACGCACGCACGCACGCACCAAGGTGACCGTTTCAGATTGATAGCAGAGCCTGCTGAGCCATGCTGAGCCCAGACGTCGTCCTCTCTGTGTGACATTTAGTGGCATTAAATCAATCAAGACCAGAGACCCTTTTCTACAAAATAATGCCTTCCAGTTCCAAATCAGTAGTTCTCAAACATTTGTGTGCCAAGGACCGCCAAATATATATATAATATATATATATATATATATATATATATTTGGCAGAAGGCTGCTGGGTGGGCTGCGTACGTGCTGCCCTGCATGTTTATGTGATCAAGATGTTAGATTGTTTAGATCCCATCTCAAGTGGCATACAGTATATATTTGGCCACGGTTCCAGGGTGCGCTCGCTTTTCCGACACACCCAAGATCCGAAGCGGGGGGACATGCGATGCGAAAAAGCCATGGTCCGACATGCGCTGCTCCCGTGCTTGCGGTTAGGGTTAGGTTAGGATTGAGGTTTCGGATCAATAGTATGTCGGAACTAAAGCCTGCACCCACGGTTCCCACCTTATTATTTTTATCCCATGATTTTGTAACTTTTTTTTCACCCATGCAGTGTACATTTTAGAATCTAATCCTGGACTATAGCCTCTTTCCTTCACTGCATGAGGAGTCCAAGCCGCTTCTTTTCACCTGACAGGAAGAAAGATTCAAGATCTTTCAACACGGGGCCGCGCTGTGAGCTTATTGTACTTGTACTGTACATCTGCTATACTTTTGAATTGCCAATGTAAAAATAAATAATAATAATAATCTAAAATGACACCAGGATGCTTTCCTGGGTTTTAATAATAATAATAATAATAAAGCTTTATTTATATAGCACCTTTCTTTGCTTAACAACAAAGGGAACACAATAAAGAACACAATAATAATAGCAAAACATTGGATAACAGAAAGTGAAAAATACATACAAATACAAAATACAGTATGTAACATTCACAACGAATCCTTTATCGCAGCTTTATAAAAATGGGTCTTCAGGAGTGATTTAAAACGAGGAACCGAGTCGGCAATCCTGATTTCCAGGGGCAGGGCATTCCACGCACGGACTGCAAAGGCCCGGTCGCAGTTGAATGGGTTAGACCGCCCAATCAAACTGATGGATGAGAGACAGAGACAGACGGAGACAGACTGAGAGGGAAGTGAGAGGGCTTTAGAAAATGGAGAGAGAGCACAACGAGGCTGAAGGACGGAATTCATGATTATTGTGTGTGTGTGTGTGTGTGTGTGTGTGTGTGTGTGGGGGGGGGGGGGGGTCATGTTAATTAAAGAAAATCAAGAACGTGAAAGAGCGAAGGGAGATGAGAAGCATTACGGAGAGAGTGTGTGTATGGGCCTTCATTCCACACAGAGAGAGAGAGAGAGAGAGAGAGAGAGAAAGAGAGATGACAGAGAGGCAGGAGGTTGAGAGGGAGAGAATGTCATGCCATGTTGAATTGAATTGAATTGAATTGAGAGAGAGAGAGAGAGAGAGAGAGAGATGGATGAGAGAGGGAGAGTTTAGGAGCCAGTCAGACAGCCAGTGTGGCGAGCATGCCGACGATGAGGAGATGAGGAAAAGCGATTGAGTGTCGGAGCGACAGAAGAAAGAGAGAGAGAGAGAGAGAGAAAACGAGGCAGGGAGAGAGACCTTCATGGTTGATTTTAGGCGGCAAAGGGAACTTCTTGTTTACATTACATCATGCCGAAGTGCCCTTGGAGGTCGCGCACACACACACACACACACACACACACACACACACACACACACACACCCCCTCTTATCTCTCCATCTGGGAGACCCTCGCCCACCACGGCCTCCCTTTCACTCTCACTTACATAATCACTCCGTCAGGCTGGTGGGCTTCAGGCTGCAGATAGAGATGTCTGTCTGTGCTGCTTTCTCCTCAGTGGTGGTAAAAAAGAAAGTACTCACTTTTTTCCCCCCCTTTACTTAAACGATAGTATCATTGCCTGCAGCGTGCCGCGAACCCTCTGACCGACTCTCTGGACGGAAACACATGGGTGTCGCAACGCACGCACACACACACGCAACGCAACGCAACGCACGCACACACGTAACGCAACGCAACGCACGCACGTAACGCACGCAACGCAACGCACACACGTAACGCACGCACACACACACGCACGCACACACGCAACGCAACGCACGCAACACACGCACGCGCACACGGTTTTATTTTTTGACTCCTATAGCCCGCCTTCTATGTCTCTATCTCTATCCCTGATTGGAGGATAAAAAGTGAGGACGCAGTCGCACATTGTTGTGATCGGCCGGAATGTGATCAATGATGTATGATGATAAGAGCGCTCCTCACTTCCCATAAGTGTGATTTATTTTTTATTTTTTACATTAACCATGTTTTTAATATGTTTATATTTGACAGAAGTTGAGTTATGTTTGTCACCTGTCTCTCCTCCTCTGCAGTGCTGGCACTCCTCTCTAGATTGGAGGGTGCCAAGTACTGTAGAGGAGGGGGGGGGTTCATTTGTTCATGTCTGTATTATTATGCTTGGTCTTATTTATGTTAGGTTCTCTTCTTCTCACCTTTATTTATACTCGGAATACAGTTGAGGGCAAGCCCTCGTTTTCAACGTATAGCCGAGATTACAATACATAACGTACAGTCACAAGATAATACATCAAACAACATTATAAATCAGGGTAAATTACAAAGGCACTTTATACAGAACAACCATTAGTACAATAAATCAATTGAAGCATGGGAGCAATCACGGTGAAAAATATTCTGGAGCATTCCTTAGTTTGAACTGACCGAAGGATGGCAGGGAGCTCAGTTTTAAGGAGTTTTGGAGTTCTCTAAAATAAATGAACTGGGCCTGTGCAATATGGTTGAGTGAATTTGTATAATTTAATATTCCTTTAAAATATAGTATTGTGGAAGAATTACTCGTATAGGCCTTATAGTTAGCCGTGTGGTTGAGTTAATTATTTACCACTTACTGATACTGATATGGGGATGGTTTGCCCCACCTGTATAAAAGCAGGATTGCTGCAGGTGAAGGGAGTTCAGTTTGACTTGAGGCTAGTAGAGACATCAGGCGAGAGCTGCGAACCAGGGTCTCATTAGAACCAGGGTCTCATTAGAACCTGGGCCTCATTGGAGCCAGGGCCTCATTGAAGGTGAAAAAGCCTTTAACAGTCTTCAAGTGTTCATTTTGTTTTTTGGAACGTTTATACTTTTGGCCAGCATTATTTATGTTGGTACTTTGTCGCCGGCTTGCACTATGAAGGCACTTTTTGAAGGAACATAAAATGCCTAAAATGTACTTGTGGACCATGTCTACTTCCTGGAGCCTCTGACCATCGGCTGGCATTATCACAAACATGAATCTAATATGTAGTGGGGGGGGGTCCCTGCTTCAGCTTTCTCTCATTTAACATGAATCTACTGTAATAGTGTGTGTGTGTGGGGGGGGCGGGGGTCCCTGCTTCAGCTCTCTCATCTAACATTAATCTACTGTATTAGTGGGGGGGTGCGCATGCTTTTCCGACACACCGAAGATCCGAAGCGGGGGGACATGCGATGCGAAAAAGCGATGGTCCGACATGCGCTGCTCCCGTGCTTGCGGTTAGGGTTAGGTTAGGATTGAGGTTTCGGATCAATAGTATGTCGGAACTAAAGCCTGCACCCATTAGTGGGGGGGTCCCTCCCTGCTTCAGCTTTCTCAGAGAGATGAATCACACAGTGTGCGCTCATGAGTCACGTGGCCTATAGTCGCTTCTTTTGGGCTTGTTTTCGTAGAACCGACCACTTGTTTCTCTTGCTAAATCTGGCAAAACACTGGTCATGTGTTTTCATTTGTACCCTCTCAGATTTGGAGTAAATTTAACACTCATTCGCACGCACGCACACAGGGAGGGGTGGGAAGTAACTATATTTACTCAAGTAATGTACTTTTAATTTTATTTTTTACCTTACTCGAAGCTCTGAAAATAAGCAAGCGATAAAGCGCGGATGTGACGCCTCCTTGGCTTCCCCCCACTTCTGTTTCTGTCTTTTCAGTCGCGCACATTTTGTCCTAATCTAAGCATAATATTATTCACTGTATCAAATATGACTGCTTTCAGGAGGTGTAATTCATACTACTAGTTTTAGGTGATAAGGTGACTCACCACTCACCCAAACATCTCTCTGTTTTGACTAATTACCGTCTTGGTGGTCACCCTATGACCTAAAACTTCATGAATAGTCCTTTAGACTCTATATAGCATTCGGAGCAATGTTATAATAGTTTAGGATTTTTCATTATAGTTTAGTTTTGACTTTTATTCTGTTAATTTTAGTGCGTTTTTCAGTTTCAGTTAGTTATGTAGTTAGTTATTTAGTAATACAATACAGTTTCAGTTAGTTATCATTTTTGTTTTCTTTTTCCAGTTTTTATTTAGTTAAGCTAACACTTTCAGGGCTTTAAATTGTTTAATCCAGGGTTCCACCGCACTTAACACGCTAATCCCGCTATTTGTTTAATGCGTTTAATTCGCCAGGTTTAAAATAATTAAAAAGAAACAATGAAACAATGAAAACAATGGATTTGTCCCGGTCTCCCGGACCTCCCCACAGTCCTCAAATGACCTGATAATCTACAACAAACCGGCTGAAAATGGTCTCCTCTCCTCTGACCCTCGGTAGGTTATTAATACCTTCTCGTCTTGTCTCACCTGGGTGACAGGAACACCGGTAGAGTCTCACCTGGGTGACAGGAACACCGGTAGAGTCAGCCAGAACATCGGCAGAATGGGCCAAAACAAACCTATAGAGCATATACTATATGCACCGTATGTACAGTATATGGTAGATCTGAAATGTGTTTTTTGTGTGATGTGCAACGGGGTTTTATTTGCGCACGAGACAGAGACGCCCAGACGGGCCCATATCACCTCAGAGCAGTGTGGTTTTTACTTAAGTAAAAGTATTCTGCAATTTAGAACTCCTTCGTTACAAGTTACACGGAATTGAAAATGCACTTGAGTAAAAGCACAAAAGTATCAGCATCAGAATGTACTTAAAGTAATTGTGCAGAATGTGCCATTTCACACGTTCAAAATGTGTACAAAATCTATTGAAAATAGCAGATCTATAGAAGCTCACAATGCGTCGCGTTGCGGGCTTGTAGATCGTCTATTTTAAAATGGCTTACTTTAACCACTTTTAAAAAGTGGTTAAAGTATGTTTTCTAATCAAATCTCCAAAGTAACTATAGTAACTAAAGTTTTCAAATAATTATTCAAATAATTGTGGAGTAAAAGTCTGAGAAGTAGTGGAGTAGAAGTAAAAGTATTGGAAATTGGAAATGCTCAAGTAAAGTACAAATACCTCAAAATTTTACAGTACTTAAGTAAAAGTACTTAGTTACTTTCCACCACTGCCTCAGAGCAATTGACCTTTCTTTTTCTCCTCATCTGGACACATAAGGACGTCAAACTAATGACGTGTCTTCTGTCTAATGAAGTGTTCTGCTGACACTTGGGGAAGACTGGGGGAAATGGACAAATGATAGATAATACAAACGGTAGACAAAACCATATAGGCCTGTACAAGATGAGCGCCTGTGAGGGTTCCCTTGTTGGACTTCTGCTACTGCGAATGCACCGCGTTCTCCCTCTCTGTATCTTCAATGTGCTACTATTACTACTACTACTACTAATAATAATAACAATAATAATTTCTCTGATTTATATAGCCTTCTTTTAAGTACCCAAAAATGTGGACTCGAGACCGGACTTGAGACGAGTCAAGGACTCGAGTACTACAACCAGTTGTGGTGCGAATCATTGGTGTGCACTGACCGGACTATAAAAGAGTAAAATTAATAAAAACTGTGGAACAGTAAAACAGGGGGGTGTACAGTTAGCTGGGGATCAGTGGGGGGGGGGGTCCAGTTAGCTGGGGAGAGCATGCAATATTGAAGAGGTGGGTTTTGAGTTGACTAGCGGTTTAAAGTGGTGAATACATGAATGCATTACTAATAATAATAATGATAATGATTGTGAAACATGCCATTCACTGTGGAATTGCTATACTTTTACAGAAAAATCTGAGTACGTTCTTCCACCTTCCACCACTGTACACTGTATACATGGACTCGCACACATACGTCACATACATAATAAATATGCAGTACACACACACATATACACAAACTCTTGCACAGCACACATAGCCTATACACAAACACATATAGTACAAACACATATGCACGCGAGTGCACGGAGACGAACACACTCGTACACGCTGAGGGATTAATGGAAGGAAATGGGTGAGTTCCGGCTGAACCCTGAGATAACCAACAAAGATTTCCTTCGCTGGAGGGAAGTACCGTAGCGTGGTGGGAGTATAAGGGGAAGTGTGTGTGTGTGTGTGTGTGTGTGTGTGTGCGTGTGCGTGTGCGTGTGTGTGTGTGTGTGTGTGTGTGTGTGTGTGTGTGTGTGTGTGTGTGTGTGTGTGTGTGTGTGTGTGTGTGTGTGTGTGTGTGTGTGTGTGTGTGTGTGCGTGTGCGTGTGTGTGCGCCCTAGACAAACAACGAGAACCCACAGTGTTTATGTGTTTGCTAAAGTCGAACCACAGGGTCTTTTTTATTTGTTATTAAACACTTGAACCCCAGCATGCCTCATGATATCATTCTGGGGGGAACATTCGCCAAAAATAGCCGATCTGCTTAAAGCTTAAAAAACACGACGTGTTGTTGGGACGCGCTTTGAGCCTGCCAGATTGGCTATTTTTGGTTGCGAAGAGATTTGGCATACTAGACTGAAAAGAGCATTCAGAGCACGTAATGTACCCTCTAAAACCAGACGGATTAAGTGATTAGGTGATTTTATGACATGGCTGTCCCGCCATCATTGTCTGTGTTCCACAGATATTATTAGAGGGTGTTTATTGGTGGAGAGACTAGAGTGGTGGACACACCACAAACTAGCACACACACAGCGGGGAGATTCCACATCAGTGTTTTGGGCTCAGGTAATCCTGGGCTAAGTCGGTTCCTACTGTACTCACCGTTTGGGCATGCTTTCAACTCTCAATGGTTGTATAACTTGGCAAATGTAAGTAGGGCTGGCACGGGTACGACATGTACGATGTACGACGATTAACTGTCATACAAATAATGGATTTTAAGTGCGTCTTTGACATTGAACATTGGAACATGTAGGCCTTTTATGTAAACAAACTAAAATTGCACATGACTTGTATGGCAGATAAAGCCTCGCTATATAACTTTCTTAATGAATATAAAGGCATTTGTATCTGTAATGGTGGAGTATGTTAATACAATATAAGTTATATAACTTATACCAACTGGGCTGCAAAGTGTTGTTTTTCGTAGCTCTTGAATAGTTTTCATTTAGTTTTAGTCACATTGTAGTCACCTGTGTTAGTCTAGTTTTAGTCGACTAAATGTCATAATATTTTTGTCGACTAAATCTAAAGTTGATTTAGTCGACTAAATTGTATTTTGGCGGGCCTTGATGCCGTCGTAATGACCGTTTTTAAACTTGCTGAAAATAGCCGATCTACAAGCTCACAATGCGTCACGCTGCTACGCGTTGTGTGCTTGTAGATCGGCTATTTCCAGCATGCAACCAAGTGTAAAATGACTTATACTGGATCTCTTGTCCACTAGTCCCTTCCTAACCTTTTATTGTAGTTTTTATTTGTTTGACGAAATTGTCAATGTAGTCATCATTAGTTTTAATGTAGTTTCCATTTAGTTTTAGTCGACGAAATCAACACTACTGGGATGGTTGTAATTTGTCTCCCTGCTCTTCTATTGAGACATTTTGATCGTGTCAAAGGTCATGTCTCACCTGGACACAGGATCTGACATGATGGTCAAGATTCAATTAATCCCTAGAGCAAGCAGGTCAGCTCTCTTACCTCAATGGTAAAAAATACTAGCCAATCTACCATCACACAACGCAGCACAGCGCCACTTTTTGGAAAACGTTTGAAAATGTAGGAACACTTTTCAACATTGCAACAATTATGACAATTATGGAGAACTATGGAAAAGTAACTGCGACTACCGGTATATCTCAAATAATTGGAATTGCCGGTTATGTAATAAGTGCGACATGAGGCCTAGATGTATAAGCACATTGTTCTTCCTCCGTGCCAAAATAAATCTTTACCGGTCTGTTGAACTTAAAAGGGAAACGTTGCTGCATCTTTGACCTATAAATCCCATGTTCATGTGTGAGAAGATAATGTATAGAGTGTGGGAAGAAGTCTGCTGGCTGGCTGCTTCCCCAAATCACTCACTTCCACATTCCCTAATACTCCTCTGTGTATATATATATATATAGCGAGATCTGTTAGGGGATTATATAATGAACTCATCCACGGAATAAGAAAACACATTTCGGACACTATACGGTAGCTCTAAATACGAAGTGCGCCTAGCTGAAGAAGTAAAGCACAACTCCTCTTAACCCATTCTGACCTGAGATCAGATTCTAAAAAATGTCTTCTACATCCTGACAGTTTTCATTCTGACCTGAGATCAGATTCTAAAAAAAAAATCTTCTATGCCAGTCGCTCTTTGATTTTTCAAAAACAGCAGACCTACAAGCTCTTAGTGCGCCACTCGGTGGCGCGCTAAGAGCTTGTAGATCTGCTGTTTTTCAATAGCTAAAGCATAACGTAATGCTAACACCAAATGGGGTGCCCGCCCAGAATGGGTTAAACGGGAATGGGGATTGACGCTGTGATTGGTTTTTATTAATGCAACGCCCCCAAATCCCACCCACGACTAATTCAGAGCCTGGATACCACTGATTAGTGATTAGCGACGCTCGCGCGGGTTTGCTTGAATAATATGCGTCGCCTGACTTAACCCATTCTGAACGGGAACCCATTTTGGTGTTATAGCATCATGTTATGCTTTAGCTATTGAAAAATAGCAGATCTACAAGCTCATAGCGCGCCACTCGGTGGCGCGCTATGAGCTTGTAGGTCTGCTATTTTTGAAAAATCGAAGAACGACTGACATTTTTTTAATCTGATCTCAGGTCAGAATGGGTTAATCAGACCAAGTGTGTGTCCAGTGGAAACCTCGTATGAATCTGATCTCAGGTCAGAATGGGTTAACACACCCATCGTCACATCAAATGGGGGTTCTTGTCTTGAAATGAAAAAGATTGACTTCATAATGTTCATAGCAAAAGGCAAGTTGGCGAGGCCATATACTTCCAATCCACACTGCTGTACTGAAGCTTTTTTGTGCGAGTGCTTCAGCACGCTATACAGGACGTGCGCGTCTTCATGTGTGCGCGTGTGTTCAGGTGTGTGCACGTGTCAGCGCTTGACTTGAGATTTGTTGAAGGTCAACTCCCTTGACCACGGACCACAAAGCCTCTCATTGTGTGTGTGTGTGTGTGTGTGTGTGTGTGTGTGTGTGTGTGTGTGTGTGCGCGCGCGTGTTTTGGTTGGAAATATATCCCATACGCGTGTGTGTCTCTTTGTGTTTTTGTTTTCCCTGTGTGTGTGTGTGTGTGTGTAATTTATGTACATGTCATGTCACACGAGTCAAACATGTGAGAGATTGAATAGAAGCCAGGTCTGTACAGTATGCCTTGAGAATAACAATGTGTTCTGGCCACAGTGCAGGAGAGGTGTTCTCGCTGGCCATCAGCTTACGTTTGGCTCCACTGGGCCACAATATGTGTGGACTGGAGCACTGGACTGGACTCCTAAACCAGCCCGGTTCAGTCAGTGCTCAGGCACTCTCATCAGGATTAACCTTTTATCCCATTCTGGGCGGGAACCCCTTTAGTTTTTATTTAGTTTTTTATGGAGGGACAGACGGTAGGCTGACAGGAAATGGGGAGAGAGATGGGGGGGGGATGACATGCAGTAAAGGCCGTCGAACCCGCGGCACACTGCCAGACCGGATTACCAGCCAAGGTGCCTGGACCACTGAGCCACGGCCCAGGCCCCTTTTGGTGCTTTAACTAAGCATTATGATATACTTCAGCTATTGAAAAATAGCAGATCTACAAGCTCATAGCGCGCTACGAGCTTGTAGGTCTGCTATTTTTGAAAAAATCGTGAAAATGTGGCACAAATCTTTGAATATTATATTCTATCAGAAGACTTTTTTTTTTTTTTTTTTTGACGTCTGGTCTAAATGGGTTATTGCAATGCATGCATTCAGTTCTGCCGGTGTGAGATCTGCTCCTGCATGTTATACTACAGATTATCTGTGCAAGCATGACACAGAATCTGAGATCACACAGCCCCCAGAGGCAGACCTGACCAGAGGCAGACCAGATACAGCAGTGGTTTTCTTTTTTTTATATAATATTTGTTTTATTTGGAAAAAGCAGTACAGTATAGACAGCATTTTTATACACAAGTGCAATTCCCAAGATTTATTTTTCCACCCCTCTTCCCTCCCTCCCCCCTCATCCCCCCTCCAAGTGGCTCCATCTCCAATGTCTCTGTATAGTCCTCTTTCTTCAGATGAGCTACAGTACATATGACATCAAGTCCATTCTCAAACAGGGGCAACAGGGCAATATCACTTCAGATTGTATACATTTCAGAAGGAGAAAAAGAAGAAAGAGTGACAGCGGTGGTTTTTCAACCTTTTTCACATCAAGGTTTATTATGTATTCGGCATTTATTGAGCCACGCCCCCAGGCACCACCATTTGATGAGATTATTTTTAGCCTCTCAGAACCAAGACTTTTGTTGCCGTTGATGTGGTATACCATTGTAGGAGAGATAACCGGCAAACGATCAAAATAACATTTATTCTACGCTCTCTGATTATGTAGAGTTCTTGTAAATTGACTAATGCAGATGTTTAACAATACTTTAAGTCTTGAGAGAGTGATAGCAATAAGGTACACCCGCACACTGTGTATATTTGCTCGGTACATTGTTTGAGTATTGTCTTATTTAATGAAGCAATGTTTGGGTCCTTCTGGACCTTCCTCAGGCATCTTCCTCAAGGACCCAAACGTTGCTTCATTAAATAAGACAATAAGACAAAACTCATGTGCCGAGCAAATACACAGTGTGCGTGCGGGTGTACCTTATTGCTTTCATTGATGTCCACTGGCCTATACGCTCCTGTGCATACGCCTGAGTTCTAGGTGTGCGAAGGTTTTCTCCTACAACTCTTGAGAGAGTAAAATGAAACCCAAATGGACCCTTACTGGTCCATTTTGGTTTCATTTACTAATGATTGGTTACCAACTCTCTATCATTTAGCTGGGGATCACCTGGAATCCCTTCAAGGACCACTGGTTGAGAACGACTGCCATATAGAGCACCGAAGTCTGACGTCATTTACACATTCGACCTTACCTTGGTAGCGGTTTTTTTTCCACCATTCTGAATGCCCATATAATTATAGACTTTTTTTTCTATTGCGTCAAATAAGAACTGTGTTCCAAAATATAATATAAATAAACAAATGATCCCGTCGGTTTCATTCATATATGCATATGAAGAATCAACTGACAGCATGAAATCACCCATGTTACTGCCACCGCATTAGTTAAAATGTTCGCATGCAGAAACATCAAATAATGAGTTACTGACTATTATCGTCACTACGATGCAGACACCGCTCTGTCCAGACAGCGCCGGGACAGTTTGATTCTTTTTTTGGACCACAATGCTTATATGAGGTGATTTTAAAGATGACCCCGCGTGTTATTCTACCATAGAAGGAAAACATTCCGGGGCACAGGGCCAGGCCATAAACGAGTGACGTCAAGGGCTTCTGTTCTCTATTGTCTTGATTTGTTGATGTTTCTCATTGAGTCCTTGACACCATGTGAGCACTTCTTCCACCACCTTTGAATAGCGTCCTCAATACTATAAGTATCTAAGTATGGGGTGAAATACTTCAACAAATAATATATAAATCGAACAACATAAAAGTAATGAATTGTATGTGACTGAATGCGGTAAATTATTTGCCGTTTCATTTGACTTGCCACTTTCCTTTGACTGCTGCATAAACATCGATTTTGTATTACCTTATTGTACCATCATTTTATAGCCTGTCTACATTCATTGCATAGATTCTTTGACTAATTGATTTAGAAAATATTCAATTATATATTCTATTCAAAATACATTCCGGATCTTTCATTTCAACGTCTTGTTTTATTTCAAAGTGAAGAGACTCATAGACAAATGAGTGAAAAATGCTTTTCAATTGCTTTTTTTGTCCTTCGAACCAACAGTTAGGACAATATCAGTCATCACCAGAACCATCCTGGGATGTGTTTCAAACGTGTCCACCAATGTCTAGAAGGAGATTGAAGTTGAAAGGGCTTATATACTGTACAGTAGGAGGGGGGCGTGTCTGATCTGGTTTATCACATATTTAAATATTTAATAAAGCAACTCGAAAACAGTTTTGGGGCATCTGTGAAGATAAAAACTCATTTTAAAAGCCAGAGTAGAGTAGACATAAGCTTTTGCCCGGAAGTGTTTTGAAGTGAAATTGTCCTTTTAACTGTTGCATCACACATATAAGGCGGCTTCACATCCTCGACATGTTTGATAAAGCTGTTATCGAGAGATGAAATATGAAAGACATACGTCATAAGTCTCTTGATGTGTGTGCGTGTGCGTTGTGCGTGTGCGTATGCGCATGTGTGTGTGTGTGCATAAAATCTGTCCCCAAGGCCGTCATATACTGTAATACTGTACGTGTCCGACCTTTCCGTTCCCAAACTTCCCAAACATTAGGTTCCCTGGCTGTGGTATGCAGAGCCAAGCGGCAAGAAACCTTTTGAAGTTATGAGTGAACTCATTTAAACTCCATGGCTCTGTTGTTCAGAGGAAGCCTTAATGCTCATTAACCCATTTTGGAATGAGGTCGATAAAAAGAAAGGCTTCTAAAAAAAAAAAAAAAATGTTTCTATGTCAGTGGTGCTCAAACCTTTTTCATGTCAAGGACCCCCAGAATTATCTCTATTGAGCCACACGGACCCCCATCTCAAAATATGTAGTTCCAGGGACCCCCCTCCAGAAGCAAATATTTTAGTTAAAAATGTTCGCTCTGAAATATATATATATTCAGTGATTTGTGCCACATTTTAACGATTTTTCAAAAAAATAGCAGACCTACAAGCTCGTAGCGCGCCACTCGGTGGTGCGCTATGAGTTTGTAGATCTGCTATTTTTCAACAGCTAAATTATAACAATGTTTAAAACACCAAAAGGGGTTTCCCGCCGAAAATGGGTTAAAACAATAGTGGTATACAGTATGTACAGTATGGTACCATGGTGCTCACAGACAAGACAACTTGCCTGCATAATTGGTATACAGTAGTCCTGCAGTTGCACATTAATCCATTCTGACCTGAGATCAGATTCATACGAGGTTTCCACTCGACACACACTGGTCTGATTAACCCATTCTGACCTGAGATCAGATTAAAAAAGATGTCAGTCGTTCTTCGATTTTTCAAAAATAGCAGACCTACAAGCTCGTAGCGCGCCACTCGGTGGCGCGCTATGAGCTTGTAGATCTGCTAATTTTCAATAGCTAAAGCACGACATGATACTAACACCAAAATGGGTTCCCGGCCAGAATGGGTTAACCCATTGAGACCCGAGACCGATAATGAAAATGTCTTCCAACAGTTTTCTGCTAAACCCTTTTCATGTTTCAACGACCCTCAACAATATGTATTTGTCCCTGGAACAAAATATTTTGCCCCAGAAGCAAAGAGAATCTGAGTTAAATGTTTGCTTATATTCAAAGACTTTTCACGATAAAAAGGAAAAACATAAAATCGCAGATCTACAAGCTCATAGCGCGGCACGAAGTGAAGCGCTGTTGAGCTTGTTTATTTGCTTTCCATGCCTTCCATTGTGGTAAAATGATTTAGCTATAACATCTAAAAGAACACAGATTCTTTATAACATCTAAAAGAACACAGATTCTTTCCCGGTTTTAATGCGTTAAAGACACGCTGCCTCACAGTGATAAGGCAGCCGTTTGTTAATTATAACAGCTTGTAATTAATGACACTTAATTAATAATAACATAGAATAAGCTTAATTTGCATACGGCGCATCTCATACAGATTGCTGCTCTGCGGTAATGAGAACATAGAACTGTCTTTCTATGCAAATCTATTGTAATGAGGCTGATCTTGATTCTTTCACATAAAAGACACCATTACGATATACTTATCCAGAACCAGGCCTTGGACCGTCTGGCCGCTTGACACACCGAGCTGACCAATGAATGTGCATGGTTGCAAAAAAAAAAATAATCTAAAAGAATATTTTCGCGACCCAATTGAAACCTATAGCTCCCGCGACCCACCCGTTGGCCGGCTCACGACCCACTGTTTGGGAACCGGTTCTCTATTCTAGTGAGAGAGCTCAGGTGTTCCATAAGCAGATCAAAGCCAGCAGCAGCTGTGTCTGGCTGGCATCACAGGCGGAAAGGAGGAGAACAGGCCATCCTGCTGCTCTCTGCCAGCTTGTTTGTAGTTGCTCAATCTTAATTCCACAGCTACTTTAGTTTAAAACTTAGTATTGTTATTTCTTCCATAACTGGGGTGTTTTTTTTAACGTGGTACATTAAGGCCTATAATAATACTCCACACCTAGTTCAGAGCACATGCAGCAGCGTGCTTCTGATTGGCTTATCGCTGTGTGTGTGTGTGTGTGTGTGTGTCTCAAAGCATCAAAGTTGAGCTTATCCAGAGTTGAGCTTGACCAGACAGTGGCCTTGTGTTTAGAGTGTCTGCCCCTGAAACTGGGTCATACCAAAGACTGTAAAAATGGGACCCAATGCCTCCCTTCTTGGCACTCGGCATCAAAGGGTTGGATTAGGGGTGTCAAATCTACTAATCAAATGATTCCCGAGCGCGGCACGGCTGCAGCTCACCGCTCCTTGGCTGCGGCTCACCGCTCCAAGAGATATGGGTCAAATGCGGAGAACAAATGTCACTGCGGTAACGTGTGTGACAAATCGTATGACTTTGACCTTTGACTATCAACCTGTAGAAGTTGCAGTCACTCCTATTCATAGACGATGCATTGAACCTCAGCGCTTTCTCAGAGCACTGCTGGTGTTAATTCAGCTTAATAAAACCCGGATTAATTTCTACTTTTCTACTTTTTACTACTAGGACTTATCAGAGGAAATTATGTTTTTTTGCCAATGTTATGCACATTTATAATAATTATTAAAATAATAATATATACATTAATAATTTACATTTGGGCGATATCTTTCACAATAATGAATAAAACATGTTCTAGACATTCTAATGTATTTATATGCAAATATCATGACCAATGGCATTGCAATGAACATCAATGATGACTTTAGGTGAAAAAATCCTCAATCAGCCAGCCTGGGAGAAGCTCCGCTTCAGCCCATTTGCCACCAGCTGCCACCTCCATTTACTTGACTTTGTTTAGTTGGGGAGCTTTTATAGATTGTCATTTTTGTTTTGGACGGCTTAACTCTTTTCCTTTTCAGGTAGGGTGGAGTTTTATTCGTTGTGTTTGGCCTTGGCCTCCCCGGACCCGATGATATACACTTTACATATACTTACAGTATATTGACATTTCTAATTTCTATGTATGTTAGTTAGTTAGTTTCATTTATTGTCCACGTGTGGACATTTGTCTTCGGTCTCAACAGTAAAAAACAAACCGTTACAACACTTACACAATTATTTTCTCATGGCAAAAAAATGCAGGACAACAGTGGCAAATACATTGGAAAAACAACAAATCTAGCGAGACATGGTATCATTTAGTGCCTTATGGCATTTGGTATGAAGGAATTCTAAAAAAGGTTACGGTTAGCTTTTGGTACTTTGTACCGTCTACCAGAGGGAAGTAGTTCGAACTCCCTGCAGTTTCTGTAAACCTCAACTTGTCACTAATAATAAATGTACACCTTTTTTGGTTACCTGTGGTTACATGTGTTACTCCGTCCTTAGCCTCTAGACTTCATATAAGGTCGTAACAGGTGGTCTAATGTCACTGTCACGCAGAGAGAAGGACGTCTGGGCTTAGCATATATAGTTATAAATCTGAAATGGACACCTTGGTCTGTGTGTGTGCGTGCGTGCATGCTTTGTGTGTGTGTGTGTGTGTGTGTGTGCGCGCGGCTGCGCGCGTGCCTATGTTTGTGCGTGTCTACGTGTGTGTGTTAAACGTAATTACTAATTACTCAGGTCTCTACCTTTCCCGCGGCGACGCTATAGCTGCCATGACAGCTTCACTAAGCATCACAAGAACTCGTCTAAATGACTTCTCTGCTGCTCAGCGCTCACTCACACTCCTCCCCCTCCTCCCCCCTCAGGTTCCCATGGTACCCAGGCACCCCTTCCCCACGGTGGACGTCCCGGCCCACGCCCACTACACCATCGGCTTCGTCATCCTGGCGGTGGGCATCACCGGCATGGTGGGCAACTTCCTGGTCCTCTACGCCTTCTGCAGGTATTGATTGATTGATTGATTTATTGAAAATGACACTGACGAAGGGCCTGCGCGCCGAAACGCGTTCGTCTGTCTGGTATGACTGCTGCTGCGGAGCACTATCATTATTAAACCAAGACTCTTACTCGACTGGAAGTGCGGATTTAATTAATTTTCCATATGTTCTTTTGGAATCTTCACCCACAGCACACGCCTGAAACTACATAAAACTGTCTGAGTAGAGCGGGCCTTTTTCCCTTGGAGTTGATTGATTTATTAACAGTTTGCAGAATTACAGTACATTTCAAGTGCAACTCAATACAACAACTGTTGACTGTGAGTTGGACGACACCATAAAGCATTACACTTGTTTACAGGCTTGTGTATAGGCTATACTGTACCACATGACGCTTGTGTTCCTATAGGCTATAGTACTGTACCACATGACGCTTGTGTTCCTATAGGCTATACTGTACCACATGAAGCTTGTGTTCCTATAGGCTATACTGTACCACATGAAGCTTGTGTTCCTATAGGCTATACTGTACCACATGAAGCTTGTGTTCCTATAGGCTATACTGTACCACATGACGCTTGTGTTCCTATAGGCTATACTGTACCACATGAAGCTTGTGTTCCTATAGGCTATAGTACTGTACCACATGACGCTTGTGTTCCTATAGGCTATACTGTACCACATGAAGCTTGTGTTCCTATAGGCTATACTGTACCACATGAAGCTTGTGTTCCTATAGGCTATACTGTACCACATGAAGCTTGTGTTCCTATAGGCTATAGTACTGTACCACATGAAGCTTGTGTTCCTATAGGCTATACTGTACCACATGAAGCTTGTGTTCCTATAGGCTATAGTACTGTACCACATGAAGCTTGTGTTCCTATAGGGCGGCTATACTGTACCACATGAAGCTTGTGTTCCTATAGGCTATACTGTACCACATGAAGATTGTGTTCCTATAGGCTATAGTACTGTACCACATGAAGCTTGCGTTCCTATAGGCTATAGTACTGTACCACATGAAGCTTGCGTTCCTATAGGCTATAGTACTGTACCACATGAAGCTTGCGTTCCTATAGGCTATAGTACTGTACCACATGAAGCTTGTGTTCCTATAGGCTATTCCAGAGTAATCTATAGTAAGAGAGTGGCGACACGCTTTGATCTAGCCGCAAAGCGGCTATATAATAGTTCCATATACATTTGGAACTATCCCATTGAGATAGAATGAGCACTTTCGCGTTCCATTGTTACAATGGGAGTCAACGCTAGCCACTTAGCCAAAAACAAAACCTAAGGTTTTTTTACCCCCCCCCCCCCCCCCCAGGGGTTAACTGGGGACAGGGTTATATGGTCAGAACACTCTATAGTAATAATAATAAACTTTATTTGTATAGCACCTTTCATACATAAATGCAGCTCAAAGTGCTTCACAGGGCAAAAATAGAATAGAATAAAACACAAGTAGTTAAAAGGGAGGATTTTTTTTTTTTTTTAATTTTTGAACAATGACAAAAGACTACAGAAGAAAACATATACAGTACAAACCAAACATGAAAAAACAAAAGAAATAAAATGAAATCGACATTGCGTTTGAAACCTCGTATGTTACATTACATATTTCTAGGCTTTTGCTGTTGTTTCTCATTCATTAGTATAGGGAGGATTATCACAACAAAACGAAAAAATAAGTGATATTTGAATTAAAGGGACACTTCACCCTTTTTGCAAAAAAATATATGTTAATGATGTTTAGAAGCTTTAGAACACACTCCTGGGGGTCTTTATGTGTGTAATGTGTGGTTTTAGATATTTTACATTGTAGCAGTGAGCCTGTTGTCTCTGATGTCATGGACACAGGGCTCACTTCCTTCCTGGACTACATGTTGTCTCAGTAAGACAGCTCTCCCCCTATCCACAAGGAGGAGCAGTGCACCAAAGAATTATGGGAATTGCAGTCCAGGAAGGTAGTGAGACCAGTGTCCATGACATCAGAGACAACAGGCTCACTGCTACAATCTAAAATATCTAAAACCACATATTACACACATAAATACCCCCAGGAAAGTGATCTAAAGCTTCTAAACGTCATTAACATATATTATTTTGCAAAAAGGGTGAAGTGTCCCTTTAAGTGAAATCACTGAATATACCTTTAATGTAAACCGCTCTGGATTATGAGCGTCTGCTAAATGACTAAAATTGTAAATTGTATACAATGACTTATTGGACTCTAAACGTTATAGGAACCTTCGTTGTATCCTGATGAACTTGCACAGACATGGACAAATCTGCACGAGATTAGGCAACTATGCTTGTTGGTCATTTATTTTACTGGAAATAAGGATCAGTATATCGAGCAGATGTACAGTAAGCCTGACACATAGCAGTATTACTTTCCTACACCGCTCACCCCATCTCGTGGACCTAAACGGCATGGTACAGAGGGGTCGTTCTTCATGTACAGTTTGTTTTCGCACTGATTCCGGTCCATCCTCTGCACACAATGATCAGGAAAGCTGGTATATCTATTTCTGCAATCACAGAGTTGAAGGTAGATCAAAATGTTAAAACGAAATCACACCCGTGTGAACTGAGTGGTGCAACTCCCCTCTCCCCCCCCCTACTCTTCTCTCTCTCTCTCTCTCTCTCTCTCTCTCTCTCTCTCTCTCTCTCATTAGCAGGCAACAGTGCAGCACTGATACTATCTCTCTCTGGCACAACAGCGCCCCTGTATGAGTTCCTGATTGAATCAAATTGGTATCCCAATGTATTTTCTGTTTACTAAAGAGCCAGAGAGACACAGGGACACCCCTGTTACTGAACAAACACAGAATATAGAGCTATTTAACACTTATTTTTCACATTTAACCTTAGAAAATGTAATGGCTTCTCACTTCACAAGTGAATCTCAATTGCCTTTAACTGGTGGTACTTACGGCTCACAGCATCTCTTAGAATACGTCTCAGGGCAGCTACAGTGCTGGCACTGAGTGTTGAACCATTCGGAGCCTTCTATATGCCATAGTCCATCCACCTCATCGTAACAATGAGTTAAACCTATGGATACATAATATTTAACTTAAATCACTTTTTTTTAATGTTTTACTTTGTTACAGATGCAGAATACAATTGCAGTGGCATCAGTGGCAGTTCTGTAACTTCTGTTGGTTTTACCTTGTCTCCTTTTGGTTACTCCAGCGCAGGCCGCATGTATCACTGAAGGCAGCAGGGCACATAACAGTAAAGCTAGAACCAAGTATTTCTTCACAAGGGAAAAGAAAAATAGAGTCAAACTGGCTTTGATAAATCAGGATATACGTATGTATAATAAATCTATAGTTATCTTTCATTAGATAACTAAACTACAATAAAAAAAATACAATATTTAAGTAAAACAAAACTCACCATGGTGGAAGCAGAGTGGGACCAATGGTTGTCTCCTTAGATATGTCGTACTTGATGTGCGCTTGCCTCTGGTTTATGACTAGTAGGAATCCTTAGGGAATTAAATAAAGGTAAGGTCTGTAATGGGAAATCTTCAATGAAACTCAAAAAAGAGAGACCACAGAATAGGATGACACAATCAGAGCTCCCATGAAACCTGAACCGCATGAGAGGAAAGTGTCCCGAATACATGTAGCCGGGCGTATTTATACAAGTGAGAAGGACTATATGTAGATGAGAAGTTTGGTTTGTGGACAGTTCCTGATTGAATCAAATTGGTATCCCAATCAGTGTTGTTTTTGTTGACTAAAACTAAGACGAAAAATGTTCGTCGACTACCTTTTTTCACTGACTAAAACTAAATAAAAATAATCTATGATGACTAAAACTAAGACTAAATATACTGACAATTTCGTCAACAAATAAAAACTAGACTAAAATGTTAGTGGACAAGAGATCCAGTTTTATGCTGGGTTGCATGCTGAAAATAGCAGATATATAATTGTTGATTGTATATCTGCTATTTTCAGCATGCAACCAAAGTGTAAAATATGTCATTACAACGACATCAAGGCCTGTCAAAACACATTTTAGTCGACTAAAACTAGACTAAACACTAGAACATTCCAGGTAACTAAAATGTGACTAAAACTAAATTGAATCTATTCAAAAGACTATGACTAAAACTAAAATCAAAATTTGCTGCCAAAGACAACACTGATCCCAATGCATTTTCTGTTTACTAAAGAGACAGGGACACCCCTGTGACCGAACAAACACTTCAGATTGGAATCAGAATATAGAGCTATTTAACACTTATTTTATTTCACCAGGTGGCGTGCATAATAATAATAATTAAACTTTATTTGTATAGCACCTTTCATGACATGAAATGCAGCTCAAAGTGCTTTACAGAAAAATGGAGAATAAAAGAAAAGCAAACAATATTAAAAAACAAGCAGTAATGCAATACAGTGAGGACATGAATAACAAAAATAAAAAATAAAAGATCAATTGCTTTATCAATTAAAAGCAATGTTGTAGAAGTGGGTCTTGAGCTGAGCTTTAAAAATGTCTACAGAGGCTGCCTGACGAAGGTACAGTGGGAGCTTGTTCCATGCCGACGGCCCGTAGAAGCAAAAAGCTGCTTTCCCGTATTTTTTAGTTGCCATTTTTTTTGGCAAAGCAAGCAGGCCAGCAGTGGAAGACCTTAGGGGGCGGTTTGGGACATATTTAGGCAGGCAGTCATGTAGGTAGGAAGGTGCGAGACCATTGAGAGCTTTATAGACAAGTAAAATAATTTTAAAATCAATCCTAAAAACAACCGGAAGCCAGTGCAGTGATGCCAAAACTGGAGTAATATGTTCTCTCATCTTAGTTCTAGTTAAAACTCTGGCTGCTGCATTTTGGACAAGTTGTAATCTGTCAGTTGTTTTCTTATATAGTAGTCCTTGTTTAGGCACAGGGCCTATATGCATATACTGTCGACTGGAAGTGCGGATTTAATTCATTTTCCATATGTTCTTTTGGAATCTGCACCCACAGCACACGCCTGAAACTACATAAAACTGTCTGAGTAGAGCGGGCCTTTTTCCCTTGGAGTTGATTGATTTATTAACAGTTTGCAGAATTACAGTACATTTCAAGTGCAACTCAATACAACAACTGTTGACTGTGAGTGGACGACACCATAAACGCATTACACTTGTTTACAGGCTTGTGTATAGGCTATACTGTACCACATGACGCTTGTGTTCCTATAGGCTATACTGTACCACATGAAGCTTGTGTTCCTATAGGCTATACTGTACCACATGACGCTTGTGTTCCTATAGGCTATACTGTACCACATGACGCTTGTGTTCCTATAGGCTATACTGTACCACATGAAGCTTGTGTTCCTATAGGCTATACTGTACCACATGAAGCTTGTGTTCCTATAGGCTATAGTACTGTACCACATGAAGCTTGTGTTCCTATAGGCTATACTGTACCACATGAAGCTTGTGTTCCTATAGGCTATACTGTACCACATGAAGCTTGTGTTCCTATAGGCTATAGTACTGTACCACATGAAGCTTGCGTTCCTATAGGCTATAGTACTGTACCACATGAAGCTTGTGTTCCTATATGGCTATTCCAGAGTAATCTATAGTAAGAGAGTGGCGACACGCTTTGATCTAGCCGCAAAGCGGCTATATAATAGTTCCATATACATTTGGAACTATCCCATTGAGATAGAATGAGCACTTTCGCGTTCCATTGTTACAATGGGAGTCAACGCTAGCCACTTAGCCAAAAACAAAACCTAAGGTTTTTTTACCCCCCCCCCCCCCCCCCAGGGGTTAACTGGGGACAGGGTTATATGGTCAGACACTATAGTAATAATAATAATAAGCTTTATTTGTATAGCACCTTTCATACATAAATGCAGCTCAAAGTGCTTCACAGGGCAAAAATAGAATAGAATAAAACACAGGTAGTTAAAAGGGAGGATTTTCTTTTTTTTACATTTTTGAACAATGACAAAAGACTACAGAAGAAAACATATACAGTACAAACCAAACATGAAAAAACAAAATAAATAAAATGAAATCGACATTGCGTTTGAAACCTTGTATGTTACATTACATTACATTACATTACACAGGCTTTTGCTGTGGTTTCTCATTCATTAGTATAGGGAGGATTATCACAACAAAACGAAAAAAGAAGTGATATTTGAATTAAGTGAAATCACTGAATATACCTTTAATGTAAACCGCTCTGGATTATGAGCGTCTGCTAAATGACTAAAATTGTAAATTGTATACAATGACTTATTGGACTCTAAACGTTATAGGAACCTTCGTTGTATCCTGATGAACTTGCACAGACATGGACAAATCTGCACGAGATTAGGCAACTATGCTTGTTGGTCATTTATTTTACTGGAAATAAGGATCAGTATATCGAGCAGATGTACAGTAAGCCTGACACATAGCAGTATTACTTTCCTATAACCCCCATAGGTCCATCTCGTGGACCTAAACGGCATGGTACAGAGGGGTCGTTCTTCATGTACAGTTTGTTTTCGCACTGATTCCGGTCCATTCTCTGCACACAATGATCAGGAAAGCTGGTATATCTTTTTCTGCAATCACAGAGTTGAAGGTAGATCAAAATGTTAAAACGAAATCACACCCGTGTGAACTGAGTGGTGCAACTCCCCTCTCCCCCCCCTACTCTTCTCTCTCTCTCTCTCTCTCTCTCTCTCTCTCTCTCATTAGCAGGCAACAGTGCAGCACTGATACTATCTCTCTCTGGCACAACAGCGCCCCGGTATGAGTTCCTGATTGAATCAAATTGGTATCCCAATGTATTTTCTGTTTACTAAAGAGCCAGAGAGACAGGGACACCCCTGTTACTGAACAAACACAGAATATAGAGCTATTTAACACTTATTTTTCACATTTAACCTTAGAAAATGTAATGGCTTCTCACTTCACAAGTGAATCTCAATTGCCTTTAACTGGTCGTACTTACTCCGGGTCACAGCAGCTCATAGAATTCGTCTCGCACTTACAGTGCTGGCACTTAGTGTTGAACCATTCGGAGCCTTCTATATGCCATAGTCCATCCACCTCATCGTAACAATGAGTTAAACCTATGGATACATAATATTGAACTTAAATCACTTTTTTTTTTACGTTTTACTTTGTTACAGATGCAGAATACAATTGTAGTGGCATCAGTGGCAGTTCTGTAACTTCTGTTGGTTTTACCTTGTCTCCTTTTGGGTCCTCTCACGCACCATGCATGTATCACTGAAGGCAGCAGGGCACATAACAGTAAAGCTAGAACCAAGTATTTCTTCACAAGGGAAAAGAAAAATAGAGTCAAACTGGCTTTGATAAATCAGGATATACGTATGTATAATAAATCTATAGTTATCTTTCATTAGATAACTAAACTACAATAAGAAAATACAATATTTAAGTAAAACAAAACTCACCATGGTGGAAGCAGAGTGGGACCAATGGTTGTCTCCTTAGATATGTCGTACTTGATGTGCGCTTGCCTCTGGTTTATGACTAGTAGGAATCCTTAGGGAATTAAATAAAGGTAAGGTCTGTAATGGGAAATCTTCAATGAAACTCAAAAAAGAGAGACCACAGAATAGGATGACACAATCAGAGCTCCCATGAAACCTGAACCGCATGAGAGGAAAGTGTCCCGAATACATGTAGCCGGGCGTATTTATACAAGTGAGAAGGAGTATATGTAGATGAGAAGTTTGGTTTGTGGACAGTTCCTGATTGAATCAAATTGGTATCCCAATCAGTGTTGTTTTTGTTGACTAAAACTAAGACGAAAAATGTTCGTCGACTACCTTTTTTCACTGACTAAAACTAAATAAAAAGAATCTATGATGACTAAAACTAAGACTAAATATACTGACAATTTCGTCAACAAATAAAAACTAGACTAAAATGTTAGTGGACAAGAGATCCAGTTTTATGCTGGGTTGCATGCTGAAAATAGCAGATATACAATTGTTGATTGTATATCTGCTATTTTCAGCATGCAACCAAAGTGTAAAATATGTCATTACAACGACATCAAGGCCTGTCAAAACACATTTTAGTCGACTAAAACTAGACTAAACACTAGAACATTCCAGGTGACTAAAATGTGACTAAAACTAAATTGAATCTATTCAAAAGACTATGACTAAAACTAAAATCAAAATTTGCTGCCAAAAACAACACTGATCCCAATGCATTTTCTGTTTACTAAAGAGACAGGGACACCCCTGTGACCGAACAAACACTTCAGATTGGAATCAGAATATAGAGCTATTTAACACTTATTTTATTTCACCAGGTGGCGTGCATAATAATAATAATAAAACTTTATTTGTATAGCACCTTTCATGACATGAAATGCAGCTCAAAGTGCTTTACAGAAAAATGGAGAATAAAAGAAAAGCAAACCATATTAAAAAACAAGCAGTAATGCAATACAGTGAGGACATGAATAACAAAAATAAAAAATAAAAGATCAATTGCTTTATCAATTAAAAGCAATGTTGTAGAAGTGGGTCTTGAGCTGAGCTTTAAAAATGTCTACAGAGGCTGCCTGACGAAGGTACAGTGGGAGCTTGTTCCACGCCGTCGGCCCGTAGAAGCAAAAAGCTGCTTTCCCGTATTTTTTAGTTGCCATTTTTTTTTGGCAAAGCAAGCAGGCCAGCAGTGGAAGACCTTAGGGGGCGGTTTGGGACATATTTAGGCAGGCAGTCATGTAGGTAGGAAGGTGCGAGACCATTGAGAGCTTTATAGACAAGTAAAATAATTTTAAAATCAATCCTAAAAACAACCGGAAGCCAGTGCAGTGATGCCAAAACTGGAGTAATATGTTCTCTCATCTTAGTTCTAGTTAAAACTCTGGCTGCTGCATTTTGGACAAGTTGTAATCTGTCAGTTGTTTTCTTATATAGTAGTCCTTGTTTAGGCACAGGGCCTATATGCATATACTGTAGGCCAAACCGACAGATTTAAATAAATAACCCAACGGACACCTAAAATGAAGCTAACAGCTCATTACAGAATGAAGTATAGTGAAATTGTATACATTTTTAGTACTTCCATATTTCCCATTGTAGGACATGTGTCATGTAGAGAGAAATATAACAGCAATTTAACCATTCTTTATCTGCTTCTTTCTTTAACCTTATTTCACCTTATTCTTTTCATTAACTTAACCTAAACCTTGAGATACAAACTCGAATGATTCTTGGCGGATGTTGAATTAATTCTTGACCCCAGTCTTTTGGGGGTTGTTATGTTAAGGGATAATGTATGGCTGTGTGGTCATTGTTGATAGATAAATCACCGACAGGGTGATTTATCTTATCTATCAACAATGACATACATTGTACCATTTATTACACGGCTGCTTATAATACAGAAATTAACCCATTCTGAACGGGAACCCATTTTGGTTTTAGCATCATGTCATGCTTTAGCTATTGAAAAATAGCAGATCTACAAGCTCATAGCGCGCCACCGAGTGGCGCGCTACGAGCTTGTAGGTCTGCTATTTTTGAAAAATCGAAGAACGACTGACATTTTTAGAATCTGATCTCAGGTCAGAATGGGTTGATCAGACCAGTGTGTGTCCAGTGGAAACCTCGTATGAATCTGATCTCAGGTCAGAATGGGTTAATACATTGACACAAGTATTGCCTTGCTTACGGTAATCAAAGTATTCAAAGTTGGCCCCGCAGAGTCGCAAAGTCGCCTCGGAAACAAGGAAGTGAGTGTTGTTGATCAAATGGAATCAATCTTCGGGGGACAGCGTCGTCTATTTCTCGCTTCAAGCGGACCGTGTGTGTGTGTCGTGTGTGTGTCGTGTGTGTGTGTGTGTGTGTGTGTGTGTGTGTGTGTGTGTGTGTGTGTGTGTGTGTGTGTGACATGTGTGCGTGTGTTCACAGGAGCCGGACCCTGCGCACCCCGGCCAACATGTTCATCATCAACCTCGCCATCACAGACTTCCTGATGTGTGTGACCCAGGCTCCCATCTTCTTCACCACCAGCATGCATAAGAGGTGGATCTTCGGAGAGAAAGGTCAGGTCAGACACACACACACACACACACACACACACACACACACACACACACACACACACACACACGCACACAGGGACGCGCACAGGGACGTGCACACATAGATATCAAAGGGGGGCTTCAGCCCCTGCCCTTTTACCCCGTCTGTAAAACAACTGCCCTTTTCTCCAGACCACGAATGCAGCGTTTACTACATGGTGAAAGAAATGCAAAATGCCCTCCTCGCCTTTCCATGCCATGATATACCGGAAGGCAGCATTCAGGAGAATTGTTATTTTCCGAAGACTCCTGAACTAATTTGTTTTTCGGAATCCATGTCAATACACCGCATCTCTTCTCCAGTAGATAAAGAGTGCAGGGGGGAAAACGGTGAAAAACAAGCATATTATTTAAAAAATATTCCTAAAAACAGTGCCCCCTGTTGGTACTCTAAACATAGGGAGGAGACATTGCTGTTCCTTGGAGTGGTTGCAGCACTCGAAAAAGATAAATGAAGTTGGGAACTTCTCCTTCGGTCCACCCATTCCTAAGACATGTGAGATAACATTTTTTATCTATCACTAAACACATGTTTAGTGTTTTAGGGTTAAGTAAAACATGCCAGTACCTCTTTCATACACTGATACACACGCGATTGCATGTGCGCGCGCGCGCGCGCACACACACACACACACACACACACACACACACACACACACACACACACAGGGAGAGAGAGAGAGAGAGAGGAGCCATTTACCACGTCTCCAGATGAGCAAACACAGATAAAAACAGGACCTCAGAGGAACACATACCGACAAACGCTATATTGACTGATTCCTATCGTGTCCCGCGTGGAACATATAGCCTAGATCTACAAGCTCACAACGCTTTGCCCTGAGGTGCTTTTTTGGGCTTGTAGATCGGCTGTACACAGTAAATACGTGTAAATTAGGCCTGGGGCCTGGCTTCAATGCTTATCAACACACGTCCTCTAACACACACACACACACGTTAGACAGCTATAGCTATAGTGTGGTACACACACACACACACACACACGCTAGTAGTGACAACAAAGCACTGTTATGGCTACCACATTACATTACGTATACACACATTCCCAGTTTAGTATCTTCTCAGCCAACCCTGTAGTCCTATACTAGTTCAAACACTTGAACCCTCGAGAGCTTTAGAGAACTGGGTTGGCTCCGCACATGGACCTCTCTTTCTTTTCTGTCTTGTCTATACACCACAAATCTCTGCCCAAAGACAAGCTCACGAGTCACGACCCGTTGCATGTGTGCGGGCACTGTTCATAGATAGAGCTGTCTGTGGAGCAGTGCAGGGTTCTGTGGAGCGGTGCAGGGTTCTGTGGAGCAGTGCAGGGTTCTGTGGAGCAGTGCAGGGTTCTGTGGCGCAGTGCAGGGTTCTGTGGAGCAGTGCAGGGTTCTGTGGAGCGGTGCAGGGTTCTGTGGAGCGGTGCAGGGTTCTGTGGAGCAGTGCAGGGTCCTGTGGAGCGGTGCAGGGTCCTGTGGAGCGGTGCAGGGTCCTGTGGAGCGGTGCAGGGTCCTGTGGAGCGGTGCAGGGTTCTGTGGAGCAGTGCAGGGTCCTGTGGAGCAGTGCAGGGTTCTGTGGAGCAGTGCAGGGTTCTGTGGAGCGGTGCAGGGTTCTGTGGAGCAGTGCAGGGTTCTGTGGAGCGGTGCAGGGTTCTGTGGAGCAGTGCAGGGTTCTGTGGAGCGGTGCAGGGTTCTGTGGAGCGGTGCAGGGTTCTGTGGAGCAGTGCAGGGTTCTGTGGAGCGGTGCAGGGTTCTGTGGAGCAGTGCAGGGTTCTGTGGAGCGGTGCAGGGTTCTGTGGAGCGGTGCAGGGTTCTGTGGAGCAGTGCAGGGTTCTGTGGAGCGGTGCAGGGTTCTGTGGAGCGGTGCAGGGTTCTGTGGAGCAGTGCAGGGTTCTGTGGAGCGGTGCAGGGTTCTGTGGAGCAGTGCAGGGTTCTGTGGAGCGGTGCAGGGTTCTGTGGAGCGGTGCAGGGTTCTGTGGAGCGGTGCAGGGTTCAGGGACGTGCAGAGAGTGTTAAGCCCAACACACACACCGTCTGTGAAGCGGGTGGGCAGCGACACGGCACACAGGCGTTGCCGCGCGGCAACTCGTCGGACGCCGCCGGTGTGGGATAGGTTCATTGAAAATAACAGAAGGCTTCGCAGACGGTGTGTGTTGGGCTTTAGAGAGGCAGGGGCTGAAATAAGGCTCCATGAGGAATATGAGTTGATGCCGTCTGGCAGACAGTACAGAATGATCACCATACTGTAAGCTCAACAGATATAAATTCTCTTTTTGTTCCACATGTCAATCAAAAGCACTCAATAACAGATAACTAACTACTGGGGGAAACAGGGAAGACCTTATGATGAGAGAGTGCAATACTTGAACCTTGATATATTTGCACAGTGTGGGTAGGATAATTATTTATTTGTACTATGTACTGTATTTTTTTTGTACTATGAACTGTGTGTATGTATGTACTGTATGTAATGTATAACGCTGTCTCGTGGTGCCCAAGAAATCCCGTAAGAGGGCACTTTTGGACAAAAATAGCTGATCTACAAGCTCTGAGAGCTTGTAGATCAGCTATTTTCGGGGCGTAACCCAGCACTCTTAAGCTATAGTGGAGATGCGGTGTGTAACGACACGGATTTCTAAACAAATTTGTTCAATGCAAAATACTGTGTTCAAGTTCAGGAGACTTCGGGGAAAAAAAGCATTTCTTCTGCCTTCCGGTATGGCATGGAAAGGAGGCATTTGCATTTATTTCACCATGTAGTAACCGCTGCATTCATGGTCTGGAGAGGGCAGTTGTTTTACAGACGGGTAAAAGGGCAGGGGCTGAAGCCCCCTTAATTTGATGTCTATGTGTACACGTCCCTGGTATGGGGTTCATGTTTCTTGGTCAGGGACACAGACACTTTGACACAGACTGCAGGACGCACCAGTGGGATAACCAGAGAACTAATGATTCCCAGATGGCCTCTCCCTCAGTCTCAGCCCACTCAGCTGATGTTTGTTTATGTACATTTCTTGAATCCGATACCTAAAATACTGCCTTAAAATCCCATTAGGCCTGCAGGGTCTCTGTAATAGACTGAAGTCAAATCAAATAATCAATCAAACAATCAATCAAAATTAATCACGCTGCCTAAGGCAAATTATTTATCTATATATCTCTATATATCAGCACTCCCACAACGATGCACCATCAATCTGTAGGGCTGTGAATCTTCTGCTATATCTCATGTTTACTGTGATTATATATGGTAAGCTTACATTTCATAGCATATATATTTACATGCACCTCGACAGTGCAGGTTGCAGGGCAAATGAAACGCCTTCTTCCAAAGCTTATACATTTCATATCACAAACACCATAGTAAAAACTCCCTAACATTAAGACGTCAACATTAGCTTGGTTTGACAACACTGTCATGAGTGTTGTGTCAATCAATGTATTTTTTGTTATTCATGTCAATGCGTATTTTCAGACGTTTAACCACTTCAACCCTCAATACTTAAACTCGAACTTGTAGATTGTCTGTTTTGACTAATATTCCCTGCGTTACCGCACAGTGAAATTTGTTCTCCGCATTTGACCCATCTGTTGGACCGGTGAGCCGCAGCATGTGCCGCGCTCGTGAATCATTAGTTGATTTGACCCCCCCAATCCAACCCATTGATGCTGAGTGCCAAGCAGGGAGGCATTGGGTCCCATTTTTACAGTCTTTGGTATGACCCGGCCGGGGATCGAACCCCCAACCTCCCAGTTTCGGGGCGGACACTCTAACCAGACAGCAGGCCACTGTCTGGTTGAGGTTAATGTAAAAAAAAACAACAACAAAGAGTTGACGTCCCACAATAGTAACTCTGAGCACAGCGTGTGTATTTTGGATTTGGGAGAATGGTGTCACGCGGCACAAATCATTATCTTATTTGAATAGACTCATCTTATAGAAACACATTTTGATACAAGGAACTGGCACTCACATCTGCTGAACAAAACGCGGGGGAATGTATAGCCCGGCTCCCGGCAGACTCCCGACCCGTCGATTTGCAGGCGCGCTCGGCTCCACCAAACGGAACATTTTCAAATCCGCTCTGCACTTTCCCAAGCATGTGTGGGCGTGAAAGATAGCAATTTTAGGGATATAGCAGCGCAAGAACGTGCCAGGTACAAATGACGGAGTTGGCATAATGTACCGCAAGGTAGTGCGGCCGCAAGATACTGCTTGGGGACAGCGCCAGCTGCTTTTTGGGCATAATTAGTTAACGGTAGTGCCAGGGGAAGCGTGCATGTATAATTTTAATTTATTTTGCTATACATATTCTGTATAGGCTCACCATGAGCCCTGCTCACGAGCTTTCGTCACTTTTTCTCAGTGGGAGAAAGTAAGTTGGTACATTCAGTACTTTCTTTTACTCTTTATTGTCTCCAACAGGCCGAAAGTGCATTTTTGCACTCCGTCCACGTGTGTGTGTGTGTGTGTGTGTGTGTGTGTGTGTGTGTGTGTGTGTGTGTGTGTGTGTGTGTGTGTGTGTGTGCGTGTGCGACTGGCTCCCAGGGCTAATAATGTTCACTGTGATTTTGCCTATACTGTACATTTCATATGATATCACACCATATAGTAAAAAACTCCTTATAATCATGAATCATGAATCGATTTTGAATCGATTTTAATTCGAATCGACACCCCTCATGTTAAGACGTCAATACACAACTAGTAGTCATTAGCTTGATAGACTTTACATTAGCGTTGTGTTAATCAGTGTATTTTTGTTAGTTTAGTTTCTATTAATATGTTCCGTGCGTGCGTGCGTGCGTGCACATGTTTCCCTGTGTGAGACATAGTGATGAGGTCCAGGGGGTCTCCACGCCTCGCTGACCAAACCAAGCTGAAAGCCATGACTCAGGGATGGTCCTCTGGGACAACGTTCACCCTTTACCTTTGAACTGTCAAGCAGACACCTATACCTCCTCCTCCTCCCCTTTACTGTATGTACAGTAATACTGCAGGAGAACTGTTGAGTGAGTAATTGAAATGGAATAGAAAGGACGTGTACAGTACACAGAGCTATTGACATTGCATCTGAGGGAATATTGCAAAACCATAAGAATTGTGCATTTGCTGTCAGAAATCGTTGGCCTATATAAATCCAGGATAGGTTAGCTTGGAGCTTTAGTAAGGTTGTGCACAGATAGCAGTTGTTTTTAGTATGCACATAGATAGATAGATAGATAGATAGATAGATTCTTTATTATTGTGTCATGCACCAAAGGACACATGGACTTATAGGACACATCATATCATTGCGTCAATATTGCATTGTGTACAAGAAACAGGTTTGTTTTGTTGTTGTTTTTTTTGGTTTTTCTTTACACAAACAAAACATTCTGCCTTTTTTTCCCCACGCTTTGCATAAAAAGTCTGCTAAAGCAAAAATACCTTTCCTAAAACAAAATTCCAGTTTTTCGTAGTCCTCTAACCAGAAAAATTAGCACAGATGGTTGTCATTTTACAAAATAATACATGTCTTAATTCTTCATATAATGGGCAGTGAATTTCTTTCAAATCACACACTAAACACACACTCTGTCCTCCTCAGGAGTACCAATGAATCTCCCCGTTTCTAAAGCTAATGGCAAGGTCCCAGAATGCACAAAAAGATCTCTGACTTTTGGATAATATATTTTGTGTAACATAAGGTTCAGGGCCATAATCTTTTTCAATAAGACGATAACCCTATAAGCCCTAACCACACCAAATAAGGGTCAAGAAGGATTTAGCGTTGTCCCTGCGTTGACCCACGTCGTCCCTAGTGATTCAACGCATGGAATTCAATGGCCCAATTAACCACACCAAAGGGTCGAGACGGTTTTAGCGTTAACTCCTTGCAACCGTTTGGACCCAAGGAGTTGCATCTCTCTCTCTCTCTCTCTCTCTCTCTCTCTCTCTCCCTCTCTCTCTGAGGAGAGCAGCTTGTTAGTTCTGCAGTGCTGTTTGTTTTGGGTCATACGTCCAGCTGTATTGATCGATGAGCATGTATTGATCGGCGCTCCCTAAACACAAAAGCACAGTCCACACTACAGAATCTTATTGGACAAATAAACCCTGCCCACTCCTCTGGCCTTTCAGACACCCACGGTACAGCATGTGATTCTCACCCGGGGCTTTCACACTGGCCAGGGTGTTGCATCTTTTTAACAAGGCACTTGCCTATAGATTGAGTTCTTAATGCCTCGTGTGTTTCCAAACGTGAACTTCTTCTTAGCTGTGTGTCCCAGCAGGGACCCCTGCATGCGTGGGTGTTGCCAGACAGACCCCACGCTGAGAACCAGCGCCACATACAGTACTGTATGCAAAACAATTACGCCAACCATTCCAATGCATGACATGCAACACACAAAGGAGCTTGCACACACTCCCATACACAAACGCACACGCACACACACATGCACCCCCCCCCCCCCCACACACACACACATTATTGTCTTTTTTTGCTTGAAAACTGATACAAGGTCGTTCATGCATGCATCAAGGACCCCCAGAATTAAAATGTATTTGGCCGCGGATCTGAAAATATTTTCCTGCCAGGGACCAGATTTGTGTATAGTTAGAAATAATCTTTGTAAAAAGAAATATGATTTTTTTTAAGGTTTTTATCGCGACACATTCTAAAGCTTGTAGATCAAATTTGATAAAATGTACTCCACTTTCTATACCATGCAGCCCTGGTAGAACGTGGTTGATTGATTGATTGATTGATTGAAACCTTTATGTCAGGGGAATCCAATTGTGACCAGGGTCTCTTTTTCAATGGCGCCCTGTATACAAGCAAGAACATTTACAGCAATGACTTTACATACAGTACATACATGACATGGACACAGTACAACAATAATACACAAGCATACACACACAAAGAAACAAAACCGTTAACACCATGTTGAGCAGTGGAGGTACGTTCAGACGGGCATCGATTCCCATTCTAAATCCTGACAGTTTTCTGGAAAAACCCATGTTTCTATGTCAGTGGTTCTCAAACTATTTCATGTCAAGGACCCCTAGAAGTATATGTAATTGCCCCCCATCTGAAAATATGTTGTTCCAGGGACCCCCCCAGAAGCAAAGATTTGAGTTAAAAATGTTCGCTCTGAAAGAATATATATTCAAAGACTTGCGCCACATTTTCAAGATTTTTCAGAAATAGCAGATCATAGCAGCTCATATGATCTTGTAGATCTGCTATTTTTCAATAGCTAAAGTATATATACTGCTTAAAACGCCAAAAGGGGTTCACGTCACGAATGGGTTAATGCAGACATTGTCGCCTGGATCAACGGCAGCCGGCAGGTCTGCTCAAGAGGGGCACGACAACGCAAGCGTAAAAAAAAAAAGAAAAACCTCAACAGAATCCAGGTCTGGTCAGTCAGTCGCAGACAGACATGTGCACGAAACTAGCAAGCGTGCAACAATTTCACGGGGCCACGCTTCCGTTATTGCCCCTCGACTTCTCCGCGCATTTCAGGAGAAAAAAAAAAACGCAGGTCTGATTGAAAATGAATTACTAGGCGTGTTAATCGCTGTCCGTTTGAAAGGACCTTTTAGGGGTTTTTAACCCATTTAGACCTGAGGACAATTCTACAAATGTCTTCTAAATCCTGACAGTTTTCTGAAAAACCTCATGTTTCTATGTCAGTAGCCTGGACTCCACCTATGCTTTCTATATTCCATTTTTCTGTAAAGCACTTTGAGCTGCATTTCATGTCATGAAAGGTGCTATACAAATAAAGTTTTATTATTATTATTATTATTATTATTATATGGCATAAGCAGCTCCCGGCAGGATCCGCCGGGAGAATCTAGACGCAGCTGCGCGACATGAGACTAATTTGATTAATTTGAGCGACAGAGAGAGAGGAGTGTGTGCGCGTGTGTGTGTGTGTCAATTTAACAAAGGTGCAGATTATCAGAAGAGAGTGAGCGACGTTCGCGCTACTCTATGCCGAATTGAAGTGGACTCTTTTTTTTTCTCTCTCTGGAAATAAAAACGTCTGGGTTTCCGAGGCTACTATGTCAGTGGTGCTCAACCTTTTTCATCTCAAGGACCCCCAGAATTAGATCTGTATTTGGCCGTGGACTCCCAAATATGTAGTTCCCTCCAGAAGCAAAGATTTGAGTTAAAAACTTTCCTTCAGAGATTTCACGATTATTCAAAAATAGCAGATCTACAAGCTTGTAGATCTGCTATTTTTCAATGGTGCTTAAAACACCAAAAGGGGTTCCCGCCCAGAATGGGTTAAGTGTCTTGCTCAGGGACCCTTCGCCACCGCCACCGGTGACCTTTCCGATTCCCGCGTGGCCTCTCTCTCCCCGCCGACTCCATATCCCTACAGAGCTATTATCAGCTGCATCGCATTAAGTTAATTAAGTGGCCTGACGAGGGGCCGGGGCCAAACACACACACACAACCATATTGCATGCCACGGTCCAGAGGATCCGACGACAGGCGTGGCGATGAATATTTCATCGTTTGATACTCATTAGGACACACGGCGCACGTGCGTGAATGAATGAATGAAATGCAAAGCATCCGGGTTTGTGCATCGTCGACTGTAATACTGTGATGTGTGTGATGTTGATGTGTGACAGATTATGGGTAATTACCGCATACCATCACAGCCTGGGGGCAAGAGCCGCCGCTGCCCTGAGTGATTGTGTGTGCGTGCGTGCGTGTGCTTGTGTGCATGTGTGCATGCTTGCATGCTTGCGTGCGTGCACTCTTACATTCCAATTGCTTGTCAGGGTGGGGGAATCCTCAGTTCAAACAATATGATTCTTCTGACGGGTCAAAAGGGGCCTGGAAAGGTCTCAACCTTTTGTACCGTACACCACCGGTGTATTGTATATTAGACCAGTGTTTCCCAAACAGTCGGTCGAGACCCATGTTGTGCGTGCGAGTGTTGTGTGTGCGTGTTTGAGCCGTCATTCTCAAAAAAATATATATATTTACTTTTTATCCCACAATTTTGCAACCTATTTCCCCCCCCCCACCCCAGTATCAATTATCTAATGTAATCCTGGGCACTTCTACTCTATACTACACTCCCTCTGCCCACCTGGGGAGAGCAACGGACTGACCTCATGCATCAGGTTTTTGCCGCCATTAATTCTGTGCATGCATTAGACAGGCCGCGGGCTGACCAGTGTGTCCGTGTGACGAAATTGTCAGTATATGCAGTCTTAGTTTTAGTCGCCATACCTTAGTTTTCATTTAGTTTCCGTTTAGTTTTCGTCAGTGAAAAAAGGTAGTCGGCGAACATTTTTTTCGTCTTAGTTTTAGTCGACGGAATGGACACTAGCGGCGTTCACGTGCTAATGAAAGGCTAACACACTGCGACCTGCTTGAGGAAAAGAGGTTTGCACATCAGCCATGGTTTTCAGTAGAATACTAGACCCAAACTCCAGCATACAAAAAGTAGGCATTGAGAAAGAAATCCCCAAAAAGTTATCTATAGCACGTCTAGAATTTCAAATAAATGAAAGTACTCACATTCCCAACACACAGTACACCAACAAAATTAACACGTTCCGGTCTGGCTTCAGACTCCATTACAAGGCCCTGATGTCTCCATCTGCCTCTTTGTCATGTGTGATGATGATGAGTCAGCTTTTGATAGCGACGCAGCGCTGTCTCTAGTCAGAGACCACATTGTCATAATGCATTATACAGTCATTATGATAATGACGATGTCACGCGCCAGTGCCTCATGAGTCAGACACATCATTTCA
Organism: Protomyctophum bolini; assembly: GCF_963924005.1. Classification (NCBI taxonomy): domain Eukaryota; kingdom Metazoa; phylum Chordata; class Actinopteri; order Myctophiformes; family Myctophidae; genus Protomyctophum; species Protomyctophum bolini. The sequence goes on along the minus strand of NC_137879.1, from coordinate 6,672,998 downwards.
CTTTCCATCGAGGATGGCTTGCATGTCAGCGCTATACGGAAACGCATGACTTAATGACTTTCTATGTTATCCCATTCTGACCTGAGATCAGATTCATACGAGGTTTCCACCAGACACACACTGGTCTGATTAACCCATTCTGACCTGAGATCAGATTCTAAAAATGTCAGTCGTTCTTCGATTTTTTCAAAAATAGCAGACCTACAAGCTCGTAGCGCGCCACTCGGTGGCGCGCTATGAGCTTGTAGATCTGCTATTTTTCAATAGCTAAAGCATAACATGATGCTAACACCGAAATGGGTTCCCGTTCAGAATGGGTTAATTTCTATGTTATATAATATACGTACACACATGTAAATAAGGAGATTTTCACTTTCTGTCTCGCCCTATTGTTTACAGTAGAGAGAGTATGCGTGTGACATCATCGTCATCATCATACCTGGAAGTTATGCGGGAACGCCTACTGAGTGGCAAATAAAACTACATTCTGGCCTTGACAGCCCATATACTGTACATCCAAACAGAAAAGTGCATATTTGATTGCATTAAATGACTTTAAACAACATTAAATTAACTTTTGCCAATCGATTTGCCACTCGATCTGTCATTCACTTTATGCATGCGCATACCATCTAGTGGGCGAGTGACGAGTGTGTAATTTTTATAAATCTTTCAGCATTACCCTAAACCTCCAGGTGACAGTAATGTGACAATTTAAGGACTTTTAATAACCAATAGGCCTAGAAGGAAAAAGAGCATAACAGGGGGGGGGGGAAGCATAACATTTAACCAAAAAACTATATTATAAAAACTGGTCAAACTTTGGCCAAAATTGTCAAATAAGAAAGAGGAACAAAATTGTGAAAATAGCTGATCAACAACCTCCAGCTATTTCCACAATATTTATCTGTGGAACCAAGTCAAAATATATGTATACTTCCTCAACTCCTAGATAACCTTTCTTGTGACCACCGCGCTCTGACTCATGGTGCGTTACCCGTTTCAAATCATATTATAGAAATACAGGGACACCGAGACTATATGCAATTCATAGTTTTTATTCTTGCATGATGGAATGACAGATGTTTCAGCTATATCCAGCCTTCGCCAGTGTTCCTCAACTCCTACAATTCCATGTGCTTTCCAGACCACGAATGCAGGATTTACTATGGAGAAAGAAATAAGGTACACCGTCCTGCACAATGTGTATATCTGCTCGGCACAAGAGTATTGTCTCATTTAATGAAGCAACGTTTGGGGAATGCCTGAGGAAGGACCTATAGGGACCTTCCTCAGGCATGCCTGAGGAAGGTCCCTAGTGACCTACTCTGGTGCCGAGCAGATGCACAGTGTGCAGGTGTATACCTTATTGCTTTCGTTGATGTCCACTGGCCTATACGCACCAGCTGTGCATACGCCTGATTGCTATAGGTGTGCGATAGTTTTCTCCTACAGGATTTACTGTGGTGAAAGAAATGCACATGCCCCTCCTTTCCTTTCCATGCCATACCCAAAGTCTGCATTCAGGATAATTCAGGATAATGTCGTCTACTAGCTAAAGAGTGCTGGGTTGCGAAGATAGCTGTCCCGCTGCGACGCGTTGAGAGCTTGTAGATCTGCTTTTTTCGATATTTTTGTCCAAAAGTGCCCTCTTACGGGATTTCACGGCTTGGAAAGGTTGAGAACCATGTTCTAAATTAAATGAATGGCATATGGACTGCATATAAGTATAGTATCTTCAGGCAACACACTACACTACAGTACTTGAGAAGTATACTGTGTAGTGCGCGCTGCACGCTATATGCCAAGATGGCAGCTCACAGGTGATGTCAGTGGCCATGATTTAATGCCACTGCTGCTAGACTATTACTGTAACGATTACTGTCCCAGTGTCCTGACGCAGGCCATGTGTCTTTGTGTCAAGCAGATATATTACACTGGGCTCACGGGACTTTTTAATAATTCAAGCACCAATACTGTATTCTAATTCTGGATTCCACACTGGTTCTGTCCCCCCTCTCTCTCTCTCCCATCCCCCCCCCCCTCGCTGCGCTGCTGATAGCCCGACTGTTCTCATCATTCTTCCATCCCTCCTTCCCTCACTACACCAGGATAAGGAGATCTGTCCTCTCCCCATTCCGTCCCCTTTCCTGTAAACCTTGTGTTTTTTTTTTTGTTAGTTTCTTTCTGCATAGTGCAGACTGCAGTTGTCAGTGGCTTTCTTTCGATTAATCTACTGTAGATGTGTACTGAGTTCTCATACTGATGTGTCATTACTGTGCATAGATTATTATAGTTGTCAGTGGCTATTTTATAGGGGGGGGGGGCTGCAGGGGCATTTGATTGGCTAGCCCAGTCATGATTGATTGATTAATAAGGGAAAAGATTGGTATTTCTTTCCATTAATCTACCGTAGATGTGTCCTGAGTTCTCATACGGATTTGTCATTTGCATGCAAGTGTCATTACTGTGCATAGATTAGACTGTGTATGAAATTAAAGCCTGCCAGGTATTCTCATAACGAGTCGTTAATTAGTCACGGACGGCGCTCTCTCCCTTTGATCTCTGCTCTGCCCTGCAGGAGTTAAACAGCATACTTTATTTTTAACGAGCATAGCTTATTTATTTTCCTCTGAAAATCGATTCAAACGACTGTACAATAAAAAGCAATGCCAGCTCAGTGGCCTTGTGGTGTCATGAGTGTCCTCCCTTAGACTGGAAGGTCCCCGGCCGGGTCATACCAATTAAAGACTGTATGAAAAATGGGACCGAGTGCCTCCCTCCTGCTTGACACTCAGCATCAAGGGTTGGATTGGGGGTAAGACCCTGCGACAGTGCGACATACTAGAGACATGTCCAGGGGGTGCACTTGTACATCAAGCTGCCTGCACGCTACAGAAACAGGAGATCGGCTCCTGCCCCTATATGGGCCTCAGGGCCCTCATGGCTCAGCGAGGCTTACCTATTTATTTTCCTCAGAAAATCGATCAAACTACAATAAAAAAGGACAGTCTATCTATCAGCATGACATGTGCATATTACCTAGAGCAAGCTGTGGCACTTACATGAAATGTTACATCAGTTACATCCTAGAGCAAGCTGTGGCACTTACATGAAATGTTACATCAGTTACATTGTGTCTTTTGCCGGGGGGGGGGGGGGGGGGGGGGGGCGATGTTATGTGATGCCATCTGATATATAAATAGTCATTCAATCTGTATGTATGTACATCAATTTGCATGTTTCACTTTCAATCAATCTGTATATCTGTATCAGAAATAACTTTGGACAGATGGAAAAAACTGATAGTGCTGACTGCTGACATGACATACTGTAATAATAACCCCATAGTGTTTCATTAGCGCGACGGAACGTGACAAAATAGTCTACAGCTGAGCCTGTTGTGCTGATGACAGGCAGCGCGCCACAGTGAACACAGTAGCACACACACCAGGTGGTAAAGCTAACAAGGAGTGGACAGTGATGTCACTGTTATGCAACACGGAAGTATGCATGACCGAAACCAGGCTTTCATCGTCGTCTCGTCCTGACTCTTTTTTCCCCTCTTCTTCTTCCCCCTTCATGGGCCCCTTGGGGGCGCTGGGCCCCGGGGGCCCCTTGCGGGTGCTGCAGGGCCTCCGTCAATATTTGCACCGTCGATATTTCCGCCACTATCTTTTGCTTACTTTGAAACTGTCTACTACTAGTTGAATTGTTTTATTGGCTTATTTAGGCTACTTTGCAGAACTGTGCCGTTTTTATTTGGTGTCAATTTGTTTATGGGATGATGTACAGTACATGTATTTGCACTGCGTTAGCCATACTGGTGATTACAGTATATTTGTCTCGTCTCGACAGTTGTATTAGTGTATACTATATTTTATATTTGTTCATTTTGATGGTGCCTTCTCACTTTTGTATTGTTGTGTGCAACAGTTTCTTACTCTGTTTCTGTAACTCTACTGCTGTGCTGCCTCTTGGGTGGGAGCATTAACCCATTGAAACCAGGAAAGCAGCTGTTTTAGTTCATTTTAGATTTAACTATACTGTACAGTATTCGTTGCTGTCGAAGGAGGAAACCTCATAACTCCATTTCTAAAGTTTTTGTGGCATAAATCAGTGCTATTGAACACCGTTTATGTCTGTGTGTTGTTTCGCACATATTTAACCAATGGAAAGTAGTAAAAAGAGCTTGGGACAAAACCTCTTAACTCCATTGGATCCTCAAACTGTTGTGGTATACTTTCCTGTGAAACTGTACCTTATTTTCCTAATGCAGAATGAACACAACACACGAGTTCCGATTCCCAGTCCAAGTCCGTCTTTATTCAATCAAGGCATCTCCCATTGTTACAGGTTACAAGCATAGCAAAGTCATCTCTTCCATCGGAGCAGCACATTCAGGCCAGGGTGACCATCCTGTCCTCCTCCCTTTTCCAACTCCCAAGCCTCAGAGCACAACCACCCCAGTCCCTCCCCAATGCATCCCTTTTAACCATCCCTCCCTCATGCAGTGTGTTGACACCTTTTGTCCCTGTGTGTGTGTGTGTGTGTGTGTGTGTGTGTGTGTGTGTGTGTGTGTGTGTGTGTGTGTGTGTGTGTGTGTGTGTGCGTGTGTGTGTGTGTGTGTGTGTGCCATAAAATGTAAAGAGACCAACTGTAGTCTGTTGGCTCTGTCCTTTAACAATGAAACAGGAAGGCCCAAATCCACAGGTGGTCTAGACCCTAAAGGTAATATCAGATACAAGATCACTCAAGAATTATCTAGTCAAAGAGTGAAGCCACGAGGCTTCCTGCCTGTGGACAATTGATATGCAAATGGTTTAAGACACTGTGGGGTGGGTGATGACTCACTTCGGTGAGACAAATGGCCATGCAGAAATGTACCATTATGACTAAACAAGTAGATATGAATTATGCTATATGATTCAAATTACACGACACATCCCCCCTACTAATAGTCCTCACGACTATTAGTCATTTCCCCAAAATGTCTCTCCTAACCCTGAAACCGAATCCCTTTGTAAGATTGTGACCCTCCTCCCCCCTGGGCAATATTCGAAAACTGAAACAGTAAGTTAACACAAAAACAAACGAACAAAATCAAAAGAAAACTGTAAATAGAATTAAACAGAATGATTAAAATGAAACAAAATATATAAACGTTCCCCAACATTCTTTCTCATACAGACAGGCCTGGCCAGGACTTCAGTATACACTCACTCGCAGACACACAAACACCCGTTGCACCTCTGACCCCCCTTCCCCCCTGCCAGCTGAGCAAGGGAGAGGGGAGAGAGGCTGATCTCTGTACCTGTATGGACATTAATATTTGTGTGGAAGTGGATTCCAATATCGACTTAATAAGAATAATATTCCCTTATAAACATTCCCTTCTCCCCCCCCCCTTAGCTTGTGAGTAACTTCCACAGAATAATGGACAGATGGTGGCCCTGCAGAAGCCACCACCTAACCCACGACTCGGAAAGGCACACACAAACCAAGAGCTAAAACAATATTTGTATTACTAATTAGAATATAATTCTTATTTTTGGATTGGATTTCACTGTGATATTCAAGGAAGTTATCTAAAATATTCATCTGATCACTGTCTATTAACCTATCTGTTTTGTTATGACAATGAATAGAACTTATAAAGCAAATCAAACCGTTTTTGACATCATTCCTAAACTGAACTACCCCTTTTCATTAGAAAGTCTTTCTTTCCCTAAACTAAACAAGTATCAAAAAACAAAACGAGGTGACACTACATTTTCTCAGTGCCCCTAGATAGAGCAACATCTAGAAAGGTCAGTGTCGGATGACAGCTAGGTGACAGATCTAAAACCATGCTTTCAATAGCACAGAGAGGGGCGTCTCAATGTGCAGCTTCGCAGAGTCTCTCGTTGCGGCTTCTGGTCACATTGTCCAGCAAAATGACCATGTGTCCCACAGTTATGGCAGATTCCTTTCAGCCGCCCGTGTTGTGCCGCATAGGGCTTTGTTGCCCACTGATAGGATGACGCTGGTTGTTGACTCTGTGGTTCCCTCATTCTCCATGACAGCAATTGTTGATGATGGTCTGCGCTGTCCTGTGGTGGCTGCAAAATCAGTTTCTCCTCTCGAATCTTTGTCAGCTGTTCTGCTCGTAGCTGACGTTTAAGGTCGACATCTTTGAGTCTTTGTACCTCCTGTTTGTTCCGGACCTGGTTGACGCAGTCAGCAATATGGTCTGTGTAGGCTTCCAAAGGCAGTGTGGACAAGGAGACGACTCCCTCAAGTTCATTCTGTGCAGCCAGGGGCAGTCCTTTTTTTATCTTGTCCCTAAGCACCGTCCGGTCCATGCCTGGCAACCCTGCGTTATTCCCCGTCATGTCTGTCCATATCTGATGCGCTTTCACGACATAGGCTCTCGGATTCTCGCTGTCAGCCAGACAATCAAGTAGGACTCTGTCGGGATTTAAAACAGTGGGGTACAACAACCTCATTTCCCGACACAGGAACCCCTTGTGTTCTGCATATGGCTCTGCGTCTCTGCTGGCCGTCTCTACGTAAGCCTGCATTTCTGCCCTGGCCAAGAGGTCATTCAACATCTGCACTCCCACCAGGTGTGCCAATAATTTCTTCATGTCACCCACAGCTAACTGAGTTCCCATAGTCAGAACATCAAGTTTGGCCACCCATTGGTATGCTCCTTCCTGTAGCGGAGGCAATTTTTCCACCAGGTCCATCATGTCATGTCCATTAGACCACGGTCTATAGTCATTCTGTCCTCGGACCACCACAGGCATTATGTTAACAGGGGTCATGTCAGCCAGTGCTGTAGTCCAGTCCTGCGTCTCCCCCTCTCTCCTCCCTCGAATCCGCTTTGGGGACAGTTCCTGTTGCTCCTCCTCACATTGGACCAGAAGCCGACTGACCACCTCTTCTTCCTTCGACCGCTCATCCAGACTGGACATCAGGGCTGCTGTGAGGTGCCTGTCACCTGTGTGAGCCTTCAGGTCATTGTTCAGACGTGCCTTCCGTTCCTTGATCTCAACCAGCCTTTTACGGAAATCCTCTGCATTCAGGGTGAGTTTACTCCCATCCACACCATCTCCACTTCCGTCCTCCGATCCTAGTGCAGGGCTAGTCCTAGTCCTCTTCTGGGGCCTGCATGGGCGTCTGTTCAAAGCCCCCCTGGAGTCCTTCACACATCTCCGGCTCAAATGTGTGCGAGTGTGGGAATGCCTCCCACTCTTCCTGCGGGCTTGAATAGAACTGTCATCCCCAGTGTCAGCATCAATGTTCATGTCTGCGTTGGGGCGGGCTGCCCTTCTGTAGATGTCTTCACCTCCATGTAAACTGTGGCTGTGCGCCGCCTTGTCACTGAGGTCACTGGTCAACTGTGTCTCCCTTACTGAAAGTTCATTCAACTGCGTCTCAATCATACGCAGATATTGTCTGTGTGCCCTCGTTGACTCGGTCAATTCACTGATCAGGTCCATTTTCTGGGAACGTAACCGCCCCAGCTCCCTCTCAACAGAGCTTTGAGTGTTGCTGTCGTCTGGCTCCGATGTCCTCACGTCACTGTTCTCCAGAAAATCCACCTCAGTTTGTGCTGAGTTGTCGCTGTGACCCACAATGTCAACGCACTGGTTGTCTGTGCTGCAATCAGCGGACATCTTCTCCTCAGGTAGTACTGACACAGACGATGAGGCGGAGTCGGGCAATTTCCTGCTGATCTCCTCGCTGACAGGCCTCCGGCTAGCATTATATGCTGCGACAATCTGTGGACCTATTCTCACTTTTTCTTTCAACCTTCTTTTTCGACCCTCTTCACAAAACAAGTCTAAAACTAATAATTCTTCTTCCCTTTGCCTCTCTCTCTCTTTCGTCATCTGATCTGCTTTATGTGCACACACCTGTGCCTTTATAGATGCAAGGTCTTCTACCTCGAAAGAGCCTTCTTTTGGCCATGTCCGAGGCCAACGCTTATGCCATTTTCCCGAAATGCTGGAAATATTCTTAGATGGGTATTTCTTGTGCACAATTTGCACTGGAGTATGCTTTGTGGCCATAGCTACTAAATTGTAGATAATCTCACTAACTGTCACTCCTGCATGTCTCCTCTCATCTCACACAGACATTTGCATACTCATCTGCATACTGTCCCCACAGAATGAGTAGATAGTCAACACTCACAACACTCACAACACACAACATGCAATACTTTCTCGTACCCATTCACACAGAAAAGTGTAAAATAAAGAAATTAGAAAACCACTGACAGTGACAATCTGCAACTTAAAATAAAAGAAACCTAGAAATGCCTCTATTTTATTTTTAGACTAGCAAGTCAAGTCACTGACTGAGGGAAGAGATTGACCCCCCCCCCTGCATGCACTCCACACAGGCGTCAAATGCACTCAATCACTCCCTCATTTACATCTACAGTAAGCAACTGTTTTGTCCCAGAATCAAATTATCCATGCAGGCTATATTGTTTTTGACTAATAAGAAAATCCTGTAGGCTTAATAATCCAAATTAACCTATACCTAATTTTACAAAAGACCTGAAATATCCTAAATGTGATATGTGAGAAATGTATTCTCATACTAAACTCAAAATTTAGATTTGACCCCAAACTTAACGCCAATCTATTTTTAAAACCTGAATTAAACCCCCCAATTTAATATCAATATTACTCCCCCCTCTGAAACTTGTTGCACATGTTTCAGAAATATTCAAAATAAACCAATTAACGGTTTCCCAGAAGCCAGCCCAAATTTAAGCCACTCAAGTAAAAAAATTAAATCCCCACTCCAACCCTCACCCCTGAGACAAAGGAAAGCCTCAAAACCAGGAGAGCCACGCGAAACCATGAATAAATGCCAAATTACCCCCAAAAAAATGGTAAGTCACTGAAAAGCAACAATTTAAACAGCCAAGATAACCATAACTACCAGTGACCGCACAATTAAAAATAGCAACAAAAGACTTAATTGAGAACTATTTGGCATTCAATCATAGCTTACAACGATGATCTACCAGCACTAACACATATAAAGACCCACAGACAAAACCAAACAAATCAAGCACATACACACAGCCGCTCACACATACCACGCACACACGCTCAACCCTAAACCCCTCAACACAGTGAACACTTATCTACACTATGGTCCTAACGCTTACGAATTCTTGTCAGTCCTTGGGTTTCAGAACTCCTTCCAAAAAAATCAAAAATCAAGGTAAATCCACAGGTACTCCGCAGGTCCGTTTTTATTGTGCCGCGGATGTTCCACGCCATCAAAACCACGTCGGGCGCCACTTTGTGGTATACTTTCCTGTGAAACTGTACCTTATTTTCCTAATGCAGAATGAACACAACACACGAGTTCCGATTCCCAGTCCAAGTCCGTCTTTATTCAATCAAGGCATCTCCCATCGTTACAGGTTACAAGCATAGCAAAGTCATCTCTTCCATCGGAGCAGCACATTCAGGCCAGGGTGACCATCCTGTCCTCCTCCCTTTTCCAACTCCCCAGCCTCAGAGCACAACCACCCCAGTCCCTCCCCAATGCATCCCTTTTAACCATCCCTCCCTCATGCAGTGTGTTGACACCTTTTGTCCTGTGTGTGTGTGTGTGTGTGTGTGTGTGTGTTGTGTGTGTGTGTGTGTGTGTGTGTGCGTGTGTGTGTGTGTGTGTGTGCCATAAAATGTAAAGAGACCAACTGTAGTCTGTTGGCTCTGTCCTTTAACAATGAAACAGGAAGGCCCAAATCCACAGGTGGTCTAGACCCTAAAGGTAATATCAGATACAAGATCACTCAAGAATTATCTAGTCAAAGAGTGAAGCCACGAGGCTTCCTGCCTGTGGACAATTGATATGCAAATGGTTTAAGACACTGTGGGGTGGGTGATGACTCACTTCGGTGAGACAAATGGCCATGCAGAAATGTACCATTATGACTAAACAAGTAGATATGAATTATGCTATATGATTCAAATTACACGACACTGTCTACTAAAGGAACTAAGTCCATCTATCTATCTATCTATCTATCCCTCCCACCGTGCAGGTTGTGAGCTGTATGCGTTCTGCGGCGCTCTGACCGGCATCTGCAGCATGATGACCCTGATGGTGATCGCCGTGGACCGCTACGTGGTCATCACGCGGCCCTGGCCTCGCTGGGCGTCCTGTCCCGCAGGAAGGCCCTGATCATCCTGGCGGCCGCCTGGGTCTACTCCATGGGCTGGAGCCTGCCGCCCTTCTTCGGCTGGAGTGAGTACAGTATATAATATACAGTACGCCGTGTGCATGTGCGTGCGTCAGTCGTTGTTGTTTTCGTCGACTATACAACTTAAGACGAAAAATGTCTTAGTGGTTGACTACCTTTTTCGGGTGCAGTACTTAGTTTAGACAGTTTTTGGTTTAGACTAGTCATTGGTTAGACCTATTAGTCCTATACAACTACAACCTATCTCAAACCCTCACCCTAAACCTAACCTCCCACGGGGCAGCACACCTAAACCTACCCTTAACTTAAAAAACTTCCACACACTTCATAATATAATTTGGATTTATTTCTCACAACTAAGTTTTATTTCATTGGCATGCAAGAATTTTTTGATTTAACAAGCGAGTTTACAGGAAAAAAAACGGAAGTCCAAAGCCCCTTATAATAAGCAGACTTGGCAACACTGCCGGATGACCCGTTAACGCATTAATAATGTCTTGAATAAATTGCCGTGTAAAAAAAACCAAACAGCCACTAATGCGATCATCGCATGTTGATGCTCTGGTGCGTGCAGATGTACTCTTGACAATCCCCCCGATGCCGCAGCCAGGATCCGAGAGCACTTTCATCTGCCTAAGCAGATCTGAAGGATGCTTTTTATTCCTCCTTCACGTCGAAGCAAATTATTTCCGTAACTATGGGTGAGATCATACGTGAATTTAACCCCCCCTTCGGGAGGATATAAGCCCGGAGATCATTTAAAATCTAGTCATGTAGTGTTTAGAAAACATAAGGAAAAGAAGTTGTGATTTTTTTTGCAAACCTCGATCCCCACTCAAATGTCTCCCACTCGCTCTGTGTTTACCTGTGTGTGCATGCAGGTCAAATGGATGGCCATGTATAGGTTGCAATTAACACCACACATGCATGCGGCGATAAATGTCCCTACACTGTTTTCAATCGGGGCCGGGGGATACAGTCCATTGACCACAGTGTCTAATGATGCCATTGGTGTAAACTACATTGATTGGTTGGTTGGTTGATTGATTGATTGATTTAAATGTATATTTAAATATTTAATATAATATTGATGTATTAACAGTTTGCAGAATTACAGTACATTTCAAGCATGTACTGTGGCTTGAGATAGAAACTAGTCTAAAATGTTAAAGGGACTCCAGTATAAGTCATTTTACACTTGGCTGCATGCTGAAAATGGCAGATCTACAAGCTTGCGACGCGTTGTGAGTTGGCGGGTCAGCAGTGACTGCCCCTCTCCTCCAGGCTTCCTTCCAGCTATAGACCACGTTCCACGGAACGCAATTCAAGTGAACGGGCGGTTTTGTTTGGACTAGTACAACATGCTGTGCAGGCTGTGTTCGTTTCACATTGTAGTGGGCGCCATGTTTATCTCTTCAACAACAAACCATGGGACTATTTTCCGCCGGACTTTCGTCGATCAAAGCTGCACATACTTTGGCGTCTGCTCCAAAGGTAATAGATCAATCCGGGCAAACACAATCTGTGCTGAAATGAGAGAATCTGGTGAATATAGCTACTGTACCCCGCTGTGCCATCTGGCCTGTTCTGGCATCACAACGCTCTAGTTTACACAAATTGGCAATACTTTTACTCTTAAAACCCACTATACATCTCAGAGGAAAATAGTGTCCTTTTGCTCCACAAAACTGTATAGTTACTTTGTAGATGTTGTTCATTATTACAAAACAGTCACAGACCACCTAATGCTGTGTTAGTATACATTCTGGCCATTTGAAGATTGGCAAGATCTATACTGTACAAGTTCACAATGTGTGAGCAGCTCGTGAGCATTTTCTAAAGATTCTATAAACATTTTGACCGTGTGAACTAACTGGGACATTCTGCACAATTTGGGTATTTATATTGGTCTATAATTGTGTACTTTTTACGCGGGTACATTTTAAATACAGGACTTTGACAGAGCATTGCAGTATTGATACTTTTACTTAAGTAAAACACGTGAGTACTTCATCCACCATCACTGATCTAAAGCAGTGTATACAAGGTTTAACACCGAGGAAGGCGATACAGACTATGGGCTACATTTTCGTCACCGCTAAAGCCCTTATCACTACACTTCTTTGCCTTTTTTTTTTACTATTTTGCAAGACATTTTTGAATAGTTAAAATGGCCAGTCTACAAGCTCACAACGTGTCAATTTAGATTGGCTAGTTGAACTATATAAAAGAAAATTAAAAATAGTAAAAAGAGGCAAAGAAGTTTAGGGATAAGGCCCAAGGGTTTTAGCGGTGACGAAAATGGAGCCCTAAGTGTCTGAATATTGATCTTCCTCGGGTTGAGGTGTGGAGAGGTTTTTAACACCACAAGGTCCATAAAGTTAGCCTTGGAGGGGCGCCTGTTTACACTTAGATAAGAGGGAAGGAAAAATAACACCTTGTGTCGAAACGTGAACCAACCAAATAGACGCATGTTTATCTTCACATCTTTAAATGCATTGTGTGCAAATTTAATATGAGTGATAATGCTGGCGTTTCCTGTTGGCCGACATCGTGGCCGTTTGGGTTGTATAGTTACACCACGCCCTGTGCTGTATATTTCCTGTATTAACCTCTTAAACACTGTGTATGAATTACTTGCTTACAGTGGCGTGCACAGACATGCAGAGGGGCAGGTGCTCTAGCACCCCTTAGTGTCTTATCTGTGCACGCCACTGCTTACTTACAGAGTCCTCCTGGGTTCAGTTTGCTGCTCGCACGTTATTTTGCAAATGCTTATACAACTAACAATTTGTTTAGTCATATTTGAATACATTTTAATTTAGTTTTAGTCATGTGAAACGTTTTAGTCTAATTTTAGTTGATTCATGTATATTGTACAGATTTTTGTCGACTAAATCTATACAGTTGATTTTGTCGAACGAAAATGTACTTTGGCAGCCTGGCCTTAACCCATTCTGAACGGGAACCCATTTTGGTGTTAGCATCATGTTATGCTTTAGCTATTGAAAAATAGCAGATCTACAAGCTCATAGCGCGCCACCGAGTGGCGCGCTACGAGCTTGTAGGTCTGCTATTTTTGAAAAAAATCGAAGAACGACTGACATTTTTAGAATCTGATCTCAGGTCAGAATGGGTTAATCAGACCAGTGTGTGTCCAGTGAAAACCTCGTATGAATCTGATCTCAGGTCAGAATGGGTTAATGGCGTCGTAATGCCTGATTTCACACTTGGTTGATCGCCAAGAATAGCCGATCTACAAGCTCACAACGTGTCGTGTTGTGAGCTTTTGGAACTTTTCATAGAACAACCAATCATAAAATGACTTGTCTTTAAATTCTTTTGTATCTCCTCTCCACTATAGTCCATCCCTAACATTGTAGTCTATTTATTTTTATATGTTAAAAAACAAATACATTGGTTATTATAATTTAGTCTTAGTTTTATAAATCATAGCTTAGTTTTTATTTAGTTTTCATCAGTGATATTCATCAGTGATACTGATACTCAAAATAGGGATATTGCGGTTTACACAAAACTTTGGTCGGACGTGGAAAAAAATGGCTTGTGGTTGGTTGTCAGTGGGGTAGGGAGCGCTCTCATTGGTTTGGTTGTCAGTGGGGTAGGGAGCGCTCTCATTGGTTTGGTTGTCAGTGGGGTAGGGAGCGCTCTCATTGGTTTGGTTGTCGGTGGTGTAGGGAGCGCTCTGATTGGTTGTCAGTGGGGTATATGTGTTCATATTGACTGCACGTCAAGTACATCTAACCCTAAAGGTGGTTAACTTGCACACTGGACGCGTTTTTTCGTAAAACTGGCGGAAAGATGCTGCTAAAAATCCGGAAAATGCGCCCAGTGTGCAACCACCTGAACTCCAACCTCAGTCTTAACCAGCCATGTAATTCACACATAATAATAATAATAATAATACATTTTATTTATAACGCACTTTACATTTGAACCAAATCTCAACGTGCTGTGTAATTCACACATCAGTCGTAACCAGCAGCGGATTAGTTTTAGTCACAGGGTTGTTTGTGGCGACAACCGAAGTCGAACTTTGCGGGCCAGTGGGTTGAAAGTCAAATGAATAGTCCACTATAGACTGGCAGCAAGGTGGCTGCTGGAATTGGGTTCTGTGGCTGTGGTAGAAGGTGAGAATGCCCCCCGTCCGTGCGGGTGCATTGCGGCATGATGCTGGCTAACATTGCTACTTGTAGTAGTAGGGCGGGGGCTTCTCTCCCTCTGGACTCGCCACCTACCTGTTTAGGACCCCTGCATTATAGGCAATTTCAATATCTAGGATAGTTTCATGAACGGAAATGACAAAGAGGTGCCAGCTTCCGTTCGCAATTTGTATGAGGGAACAGTTGCGAAGAGCTGTCAGGCTTGAGAAAACCGAGAGTCTATATTATTTGAATCCGCCCACCACCACCGTCTACTTACTACACCAAAATATATTCACCGAAAATAGCCCATGGACAACATGTCACGCCACACTGCTGTGAGATTGTAGATACGGACAATTTCCGCCCCCCAAAAGTTCCCACAAGACTTGTAACTCTCCGGTTCACATGTTTTCTTAATTGCAGTGTTGTGGGGGCTGAAGTTCATTCACAGGGCAGCCAGTATCTTCTGTCAGAAGGTAGACTGATGAACTGTGGCTTCCTTCCACGTCTCCACCAGAAGGGAGAGAGTGTTTGTCTGAGTGTTAATCAAGGGAACCCTCAGGCTTCATACTGTATACACACATAAAGAACAACTGTGCTGTGCTCTGCCTGTGTTCCATGGCCCATCGCCCCAATGCATTTCCAATGGAAGTCACATGGTTTGACCAAACATTTTTGTTTAATGGCTGTGTTCTGCCCCCCCCCATCAAACAAAAAATGTTTGGTCAAACCATGTGACTTCCATTGGAAATACATTGGGGCTGCCATTCAAGTAACACGGACAAGACAGAAGACACATACCAGAAAGTCTGCTTGCCGTGTGCTGTCACCTGTATCATTACTGACACTACACATGATGTAATCTGTGTGTTTGTGCATTGCGTGCGTGTGTGCGTGCGTGCGTGCATGCGTGCGTGTGTGCATGCGTGCATGTTCACACCTACACATACGATAGGTCACTGACTTCTTATTAGACCAAAGGGGCTAAACTTCAGTGGGTGGAATTCCACCTGCAGCCAATAAAAAAAGCCCCTTTGATCTTTCCACATGTATAGTTTAATCAGTACAGCATACTTTACTTTGATCCTTACAACACGCCGTACAACAAAAGTGACACATTCTCATGCAGTTGTCGGGCTTGTTTTCGTGTGATCAAGTACTACAGCTGCAACCTCCTGCTGACACTATACAGCAGGTTCACTCTGGACGTGGAAGCACTGCGAATTACTGCCAACCTGGCAACCTGGCTGCAGTGTTACTGCCAACCTGGCTGCAGTGTTACTGCCAACCTGGCAACCTGGCTGCAGTGTTGATATTTTGTCGATTTAAACTATGACGAAATGTTTTCGTCGACTATAGCTTTTTTCACTGACGGAACCTAAATGGAAACTAAATAAAAACCATAATCTATGATGACTAAAACTAAAGTATTAAATATATTGACAATGTCATCAACAAATAAAAACTAGACTAAAATGTTAGGAAGAGACTTTAGTGGACAAGATATAAGTAAAATACACTTATTTTTTTTTACACTTTACACACGCATGCTGAAAATCGTTTCTGCACCACGGAACCTTTCTCACTGGGCGGATTTCAGGCGTACAGATACGGGTGCACGCAATGGGAGAATAATAATGACCCTTTATAGGGGAACCTTTTCCAGTAGCCATTGTTTAGTCTTCTGTTTAAATGTCCTCAAATTGGAGGTCAGTTTAACACTGGATTCCAGGGTATTCCACTGTGTGGCTCCTATATAAATGAATGAGCCTTTGCCAACTTTACTTTTAAAAGCAGGGAGCACCACATCTGCAATACTGGCTCTGGTGAAATGGTTGTGTACCTCGTTTACCTGCCTGAAACATGTTCTTAAAACTGCTGGGACCTCTCCGTATTTAATTTTATGGACCATGTTTAGTCTAGCCATTGTAACCTTTCATTCTACTGGGAGCCAGTTCAGCTCTCTGAACTGGTTCCTTCCTATATGGGTTCTGGGTTCCATCCCTAGTATAACCCTAATCAGTCTATTTTGAGCTGACTGTAGCTTTATTTTAAAAGACTTAATCAAGCCCTCAAACCACGATGTACAGTTTGTACACACAAAATCAAAGTGGCACAGGATAAGAGAGTTGGCCACCACACATTTTGTCTCCCTATCCATGTATCTTGCTGTTCGAGCTAGACACATAGTCAGTCCGGAGACCTTGTTTAGCACCTTGCTGGCCATACTTCAGCCGTCTAAGTTACCCTCCAAAATACAACCCAGGTATTTCACTGATGATTTTGCTGCTATGTATTCCGAATTTATTTTGATCTTGAAGTCTGTGCTTCTTTCTAATTAGATTTTCGAGCCAAACTGAATTGATTCTGTCTTCCCTGAGTGTAAAGATAACTTATTATCTATAAGCCAGGAACTAACATTGGCTACTTCCTCACTCAGGGAGCTTTCTAATGTGGTTTGATCCTTGTGGGACATTAGCAGTGCAGAATCATCAGCGTACAGCAACAAATCACAGTTACAAACATCTGTCATCTGTCATCGTTCGCGTTAGTCGTGTTAGCGAGAATGTTGCAGGACCTTTTGACCCATTACGACATGGATGGTTAACATGCTATTAAGCCATTCTGGGCGGGAACACCTTTTGGTGTTTTAAGCATCCTGTTCTACTTTAGCTATTGAAAAATAGCAGATCTACAAGCTCATAGTGCGCCACATTATTTTTGAAAAGTCGTGAAAATGTGGCGCAAATCTTTGAATATATATTTCAGAGCGAACATCTTTAACTAAAATCTTTGCTTCTATAGGGGTCCCTGGAACACCATATTTTGAGATTGGGGGTCCGTGGCCCAATAGAGATAATTCTGGGGGTCCTTGACATGAAAAAGGTTGAGCACCGCTGACATAGAAACATGGGGTTTTTCTGAAAAATGTTTAGATTTTGAAGCCTTTTCTTTTTCTTTTTTTTAATCGACCTCAGTCCAAAATGGGTTAAAGCACGTCGTTCTGCTTGGCTGTGCCCCCGTGCAGGTGCGTACGTGCCGGAGGGCCTGCTGACGTCGTGCTCCTGGGACTACGTGACGTTCACGCCGGCCGTGCGCTCCTACACCATGCTGCTCTTCACCTTCGTCTTCTTCATCCCTCTGGGGATCATCATCTTCTGCTACTGCAACATCTTCAGAGCCATCCGCTGCACCACCCGGTGAGGAGGCACGGCACGCACACACACACACACACACACACACACACACACACACACACACACGCATGGCACACACAGACACACACGCTGCACGCTGTGTATGTGATCTACAAGCTGAGCTTCACGTCTTCAGACTCCACTTTAGCCCGTAGCACTTGTAGCCGTGAATTAACCCATTCTGACCTGAGATCAGATTCATACGAGGTTTCCACTGGACACACGCTGGTCTGATTAACCCATTCTGACCCGAGATCAGATTCTAAAAATGTCAGTCGCTCTTCGATTTTTCATAAATAGCAGACCTACAAGCTCGTAGCGCGCCACTCGGTGGCGCGCTATGAGCTTGTAGATCTGCTATTTTTCAATAGCTAAAGCATAACATGATGCTAACACCAAAACGGGTTCCCGTTCAGAATGGGTTAAGAGCATCTACTGAATTGTAAATTGCAGTTCACTACTTGGTTAGACTATAGCGCTCGCGGGCATCAACTTGTCACATGGCAGCTTGGCTGTACCTTAGAGTATATATATATATTAATAGAGATGGCACGGGATTTCTCCTCCCATCCACTTGCATTAAGTTGCTCAAAGATGATTTCACTCCTCCTTCCGGGTATAGGAACAGAGTGCATTCTAATAATAATAATAATAATAATGGATTTTATTTATAATGCCTCGGAATGTAAAGTGCTACAGTATAGGCATTAGGCAAAAAATATGAAACAATGGGTAAAAAAGCAGAAAAAAAGAACATTACACGATTTAAAGCACACAGTTTAGCATCAAGAAACATTAAAAAAATACAACAGTTATTGGTCAGGGAATAAAATCAGTGGGTTTGGGGGAAGGCCTTATTAACCCATTCTGAACGGGAAGCCATTTTGGTGTTGGCATCATGTTATGCTTTAGCTATTGAAAAATAGCAGATCTACAAGCTCATAGCGCGCCACCGAGTGGCGCGCTACGAGCTTGTAGGTCTGCTATTTTTTTGAAAAATCAAAGAACGACTGACATTTTTAGAATCTGATCTCAGGTCAGAACGGGTTAATCAGACCAGTGTGTGTTAAGTGGAAACCTCGTATGAATCTGATCTCAGGTCAGAATGGGTTAATATATAAGGGCTGTACAACCAAAACGGACTTCCTCTTCCTCCTCAACATATAAGAGCCACTTGAAATGATTGCTCAATACTAGTTTTATTTCTAAGTCTACCCGGTAGATAAGACATTAAGTGGAAACCAATTTCCCGCAAGGGACAATAAAGCTAACCTTGTGGCACCCTGAGATAATGCCTTAGTGGAACAGGCCTCTTGCTGAGGCAGGGCTTGCGACCAAGTAAATGTCTCTGTCTCTGTGTGTGTGTGTGTGTGTGTGTGTGTGTGTGCGTGTGTGTGTGTGTGTGTGCGTGTGTGCGTGTGTGCGCGCGTGCGTGTGCGTGTGTGCATGTCTCTATTGATGTGCTGTTGATTTATGAGGTGTTAGCGCCGGGTGTGTATTGATTGTCTGTCTGCACTGATGTCTCACTCGGCCATGATCCTGACACTGTCTCCTGCTCCCCCTCCCCCTCCACGCACGTACCTGAAGTGGTTACTGTACTGTGTGTAAGTTTTTGATTGATTGATTGAAATATTTATTAACAGTTTGTAGAATTACAGTACATTTCAAGCACAAACTCAATACAAAGACTGTTAACTGTGAGTGGACGACCCAATTAAGCATTACACTTGTTTACAACAGGGTCCACATTGTTCAATTCATCAAAACATTTAGAGACATACGTAACTAGTAACTAAAGTTTTCAAATAAATGTAGTGGAGAGTAAAAGTGCAATGTTTGCCTCTGAGATGTAGTGGAGTAGAAGTAAAAGTACTGGAAGTTGCGGACAGTACAAATACCTCAAAATTGTACTTGAGTTACAATGCGTTTGTATAGGAAGGGGGCGGGGCTGGACAGCTAAGATGAATATCTCTGCTGTCACAGGAGGAAACTCCAAAATATAACTTTTTCAGAAAACCTTATATATTTTTAAAACAAAGCAATACAGCCTCATCAAAGTTGGTGTTGTAACTTTATATAATTGTCAAGTACTTCCACGAGAGGAGGGGGAAAGGTGGTGGAGTTAGTTGCTTTAGCAGACAGTTTGAGGGTCCAATGGAGTTAAGAGGTTTTGTCCAAAGCACTTTTTACTACTTTCCATTGGTTCAATATTTCCGTAAAACAACACACAGACGTAAAGGGTGTTCAATAGCACTTATATTTATGCAAAAACCTAATTTTTTTAGTTATGAGGTTTCCTTCCACGACAGCAACGATATCAAATATATATATATTTTTAAAGTGAAATATGATATCTCTTTCAGTTCAGAGTCACTGGGGAATGTGCAGTACAAGCAGATCCGTATTAGATCAGGGGTAGGAAACCACAGGCACAGTGACGGGTAACCACAGGCACACTTGCATCATTGTGTGCGAGAGAGGATTTTCAATCATTCAATTAAGCTCTCTCAAATGCATGCAAATCCTGCACAATTCTATACATTCATTCAAACTGAATTGTGACTGCAGGGGACGGAGTCTGGGAGATATAGGTGGGTTATTATTAATAACCCTATTATTAATAACCCACCTATCTCCCAGACTCCGTCCCCTGCAGTCACAGTTCAGTTTGAATGAATGTATAGAATTGTGCAGGATTTGCATGCATTTGAGAGAGCTTAATTTAATGATATTTTAAAAAGAAGAATCCTCTCTCGGACACTTATGCAATTAATAATGATCAATTACAATGTCCTGATGAGGAAGAAAATAGTCAGGAAGAAAAAATAAATGTTATATTTATGGACAATCAACATCTGTTGGAATGGCGGTGTCACAATTCATCATGATGTTGACATGGCACACCAACTATCAAGAAAATAAAAACACGGCACTTAAAGTCAAGGAGGTTGCCGACCCCTGTAGTAAGTAGTAGATGATACATCACACACCGCCCTCTCTCTCTCTCCCACCTGGAGAGTAGAACTGCAATGTGAGCATGCTGTTCACTATAGACCCCATCAGCTCAGTGTTCAACACAACACACTAAACAGTGAGCCCAGGATAAACCAGGGCTTAACACCATGCCTGTGCAGCAGCAGCAGCACGGATCCTGGACCTTCTGTCTGAACCATGACGGGACGGGTTGTTAAAAACCCTCTGACCCTTAAAATAGGAAAGGAAGATGGGGGGGGGGAAGAAATTAACAACCTGGCTCTCAACGTTGATGAGACCAATTTGAAGAGCGGATTGTGATTGCTACAGAAAGAGAGGCAGAGGAGAGGAAAAGGGAGAATGCGCTACGAGAGGCACGTTCTTATGTCTGATATCTTGTTGTCAACGAGATGTCTCTCGTAGCCTAACTATAAAGTATGCTACAGTTCAGGCAGTACACAATACATATCAAGAAGTACACTGTGCCTCACGTTCAAGTACACAGACATGGGCGATCATGATTATAACAATGCCTTTTCTCTCTTCTCTTTCTTCGACGGATTTAACTTCACTATACCTTTATTTTATGATAATGTCTGTATGGTGGTGAAGTGAACAGGGACTATAAAGACCCATGAGGGATGAAGGGAGTGTTGAGTGTGTCGTGTCAAGTCAAAGTTATAATTGTACCATCCTTGTCTATAGGTCGGGTGTTAAATGTTATGTCGGGTGTGAATTGTTTTGCATTTGTGCTGTATCGCTTGTATTTGTATGTAGGAAAAAATGAAAAAAGAAAGGCATATAGGTATACTTTATATCCTTAACCCATTCTGACCGGGAACCCATTTTGGTGTTAGCATCACGTTATGCTTTAGCCATTGAAAAATAGCAGATCTACAAGCTCGTAGCGCGCCACCGAGTGGCGCGCTACGAGCGGCGCGCTACGAGCTTGTAGGTCTGCTATTTTTTGGAAAAATCGAAGAACGACTGACATTTTTTTAGAATCTGATCTCAGGTCAGAATGGGTTGATCAGACCAGTGTGTGTCCAGTGGAAACCTTCGTATGAATCTGATCTCAGGTCAGAATGGGTTAATTGGCTATACAGTATAAATTATCGCTAAAACAAAAGTAAAGAGAGGCACAGATCGCACGTCGTACAGCACCATGCTATATGTACATCTACATACCATGTGAACTCACTGCCCTCTCGGCTGGCCCCTCCCTCCCTCTCGGCTGACTCACGAGTCACCCATCCATCCTCTGACTTATGGAGCTGCAGTGGGTGGAGGAGTCAGGAGGGTCAAGCGGTTCAGATTCACAGGGAATAGCACATCACTGAGAAACTCACCTAGGAGACGACGTGCACGCTGAACGACTGGTGGAAAAGCCTCGACTTTTCGACTTAACACACTTCAAAGGTCTACATCGCTGCCTGCTACATACGGGAACATGTCGCACTGCGCAAAAAAGCATGGAATACGGATGTGTATATTACAGGAAACTCCCGTTAAAGGTAGAGTAAGTGATTTCACTCAAAAAACCTTAGGTTTCGTTTTTGGCTGTGGGACCGAAGCCTTCGTCCAATCAGGATAGAGAGTCAAAAACAAAACTAAGGTGTTTTGACCCCCAGGGGTTAACTGGGGACAGGGAGGAACTCCTTATATGGTCAGCACACTCTATAGTAGAGAGGATTATCACAACAAAACAAAAAAATAAGTGATATTTGAATTAAGTGAAATCACTTACTCTACCTTTAAACTTTCCAACAAGCTCTGGTAAACTCCCGAGTCCCGAATTGTACCATCACACCAGTATATTATCGTATATTATTAACTGTATATGCCCGCTAAACTTGAGGTTTACGGGCAAAATACAGTGTCCATAATTGCCCCGTTAACTCCTCTTTTCACGCAGTGTATGCACGCAGAATAACTCTTCCTTCCATTGTAGACTAAATAGAACAGAGCCTTAGCATCAGCGGGAACACGTAGTACACATACGTATATACCGGTAGTACCCTATTGGCCTGAATATAAGACTCTTTTTTTTTTTTTTTTTTTCAATGGAAATATCCTAAAAAAAAAACGGGGTCGTATTATAATCGGGGACTAGACCATTTGACATTCAATGTTCTTTTTTTTCCACAAATGAGCCTTGAGAAAATGGGTGGTCGTCTTATAATCAGAGTTGTCTCTGGGACAATAATATAGGTACAAAGTGTAGGGAATTATCGGGTCCATGAGAAGTGGGAAGAGTTATTCTTCAGTGTGCAGCGAGTTGCCGTGCCGTGCCGCGGCGTTTGCGAAGTTGAAGCTTGAGCCACAACTCAGCGCCGTTCCAGTCAATAGAATCGTAACTCATAGCCCCCCATATAGTCATGTGCAATACTCACTTAATTAGCATATGCGGCCATATATTATCCAGCTCATTACTACTGTTCACAAATGTATAAATCTTACCCCTGGTGTTTACCCCAGGGCTGTCCCTCTCAGACTCACAATGTCCATATTACCATATATCCACTATAACCACAACTTGCTATAATAATAAACATCACTTTCATCCCCTGAATCCGAGTCCTGCATATGGCAACGAGCGCTAGTGTCAGCGAAGCTGGCAGAATGTTCACAGATCGTATACACAGTCACGCCATCGTGTTTCAGACGATGCCACATGCATGGAACGTGGCTCCGCAGTCTCCAATGCCAACGCAACATGGCAGTAGATCGTTAAAGAGCTATTTTTGACAATCAAACACGTGAAAGCAAAGCTTGAGAAATGCTAATATATATATATATATATATATATATATATATATATATATATATATACTGTACTGTTTTATATACCTCTCTTTGCGTGCATGTGTGCATGCGTGATGTGCGTGCGTGCATATCAACCAGGTTCCATAATTAAAGTGGCTTGCACTTTCATTCCAGTTTAGAGGAAGCTTTTATGACAAAAGTTATTTAATACCAGCCGCTGCTTTATACGTACGATATCAGGTATTAAGTATTAAGTATTAGATGATTGACACAGGGGTGAAAAATGGGTTACAAAATCGTGGGATAAAAAAAAAATATATATAAAATAAGTATTATTAGGTACCGTATAGGTATAGGTATTAGATATTAGATATCAGGTACCTATTAGGTACTAGGTATTTGTGGGTATTCTGTCCAGTATTTGCTGACTGTGTTGTACAAGGTTCTTCTTTGCAGCACCTTGTGAATATGAGTGTCCTTGTATTGTATCTCTTATGTCACTGGTTTTCAACGCTTTTCATATCATTGGTGCCTCAGTCTGTTCCCCCCTTGTTGGTGCTCTATAAAGAGAGCTGTGCCAGAAGAGCCACCAGCATCATTGGGGACCCCCATCATCCCTCCCAGCTACCCTCAGGGAGGAGGTACAGGAGTATTAGGGCAAGGACAACTAGGATGAAAAACAGTTTTTTCCCAAGTGCAGTGAGGCTCATAAACGAACTGCGCCCCCTCCCCCGGCAAAACTGAATGAAGCGCTGGACTGAACTGGACAAGAAAATGCACTTTGGACGCACAACAGCACTTTAGAAAAACTGTTACTGCTGGTAACATTTTGTTTTTAAGGACAGCACCATGCCACTTTATTTATTTATAGGTTGTGCGTGGTGTTGGTAACTCTTAACTTTTCCATATGAATTGCACGTCATCATACGTACATACTGGGGCTCTTTTTAAATGTTTGTCCATGTTTTGTTTTAGTTTGTGTTTTTTAAATAGGCTCTATGTTTTATGTTGCACTGACAATAACTGAGGGGAAACGATATTTCATGTTCTTTTGTATGCAAGTACATAGGAAAATGACAAATAAAGTGATTCTGATTCTGATCAAGGTCCATTATTTATCACGGACCACCATTTGATGAGATTTAGCCTCTCGGAACCAAAACTTAGAATAGTTTGTTATCGTTGGATACGGTTTTGTCCACAATTCCATGATGTATTGATTACTACCGTATTCAAATTATTATTCTACAATTTCTAATTGTGTAGACTTATTGTATATTAAGTAATGCAGATGTTTTACAATAACTTAACTCTATTATAGCTAAACAAAATATGGACCCTTATGGGTGCATTTGGTATAATCTCAGGAGTTAAAGACCTAATATAAGCATCTCAAACTGGGGGTCCTTGAAATTAAACGGGGTGAGAATCACTGCTAGAGCCGTAAAAATCTTCTCTCATGGAGGGTCATGGGGGTCCCTGGCATATCTTTTCAAATGGGGGTCCGCGGGGCTGATTAGTGATTGATTTACAGCACCTTGTAAATATGTGTGTCCTTCCGCTGTGGTTGTGGATATTAATATTAAAAGTGTGCATGTGTGTGTGTGTGTGTGTGTGTGTGTGTGTGTGTGTGTGTGTGTGCATCAGGGCGGTGGATAAGATGAACGGCGAGGGCCTCCGGAGCTCCGTGAAGAAGATGCACAAGATGAAGAGCGAGTGGAAGATGGCCAAGATCGCTCTGCTCGTCATCCTCCTCTACGTCATCTCCTGGGCGCCCTACTCCTGTGTGGCCCTCACCGCCTTCTCAGGGTACGTGTGTGTGTGTGTGTGTGTGTGTGTGTGTGTGTGTGTTAAGCAACTAGTCGACTATTCAAATAGTCGACTATAGTAAATCCACTAGTCGACCTTGCTTGTACTAGTTGACTAGAATGCTAGACTATAGTCACCAATGTAGAATACACAGGTTTTAAATGTACAAATATCATAAAAAATAAACTTGCTTTTAAGTTTCTTTGATTTTACATAATAGGTAGTTGCCTAGTAAACTAGGCAAAAATCACTAGAAGTGAAAGTGTGTGTGTGTGTGTGTGTGTGTGTGTGTGTGTGTCTGTGTGTGTGTGTGTGTGTGTGTGTGTGCGCGTGCATGCCCTCTCCATCAGATATGCTGACCTGCTGAATCCGTACATGAACTCTGTTCCCGCTGTGATCGCCAAGGCCTCTGCCATTCACAACCCCATTATCTACGCCATAACACACCCCAAATACAGGTACAAACGCACGCACGCACACACACACACACACACTTATGTTTTGTGGTAATAATTGGATTGATTTTTTTGGATGGATGGATGAATTAGATGGATTACCAATATGCTTATAATAAAAATGTCTGTCTGTCTGTCTGTCTGTCTGTCTGTCTGCCTGCCTGCCTGCCTGCCTGCCTGCCTGCCTGCCTGCCTGCCTGCCTGCCTGCCTGCCTGCCTGCCTGCATGTCTGCCTGCCTGCCTGCCTGCCTGCCTGCCTGCCTGCC
Organism: Protomyctophum bolini; assembly: GCF_963924005.1. NCBI lineage: Eukaryota > Metazoa > Chordata > Actinopteri > Myctophiformes > Myctophidae > Protomyctophum > Protomyctophum bolini. The sequence goes on along the minus strand of NC_137879.1, from coordinate 6,647,141 downwards.
TGCCTGCATGTCTGCCTGCCTGCCTGCCTGCCTGCCTGCCTGCCTGCCTGCCTGCATGTCTGCCTGCCTGCCTGCCTGCCTGCCTGCCTGCCTGCCTGCCTGCCTGCGTTGCCAGGTCAGCTATCAGCAGGTACATTCCGTGTCTGGGCGTGCTGTTGCGTGTTCCTCCCCGAAACCGCTTCGCCAGCAACAGCAGCTTCCAGTCCACGCGCCGGTCCACGCTCACCAGCCAATCGTCCGAGTACAGCCGGCCCACCATGATGCCCCGCCTCTCCTCCGAGTCCGACAGCGAATCGGTGAGTGCGGCCCGTCTGTCCCGTCGCACGCTTATATACGCACTTCTGTCTCTTGGCCCATTCATCATGGTTCGTCGAACGACGTGTAGAGCTGCAGTTGAAAAAGATTAGAATTAAGGAATAAGTAAAAGAGTCTGATTGGGGTTAGGATTAAACATTTAGAGTGTTGGTTTAGATTAGATTAGATTATAGGGACAGAGTTATATAAAAGCAGATCTACGGGGGCAGTGTGGCGCAGTCGGTAGCGCCGCTTCACAGCTATATGTCCTGGGTCCCCGTGTCCCCTAGGGTAGGTATTCCCTCACAAAAAGTAGGCTAATCGTTGTTTCTAAACTGCCTCCCCTAGCCAGCCGGGGTGACTGATGGAATTGGAATAACGTGTTCCTTCCACGTGCTACGTCCAACCAGGGAACCCCCCCCCCCCGTCAGGTGAAAAGAAGCGGCATGGGACTCCTCATGCATTGAAGGAAGCATGAGGTCAGTCCTCTTGGCAGAGGAAGTGTAGTGCCCAGCATTACCGTAGACAACTGACACTGGGTGGAGAAAAAAAAGGGTTACAAAAACGGTGGGATAACCTTTTTCTAGAAAGAAAGAAAATCTCACTCCCACTGTGAGCTCGCAGATTGAAGATTGGTTATTTTCCGCTTTAGTCAAAGGGTTAAACATTGGTTACAAATGGCAAGCAAATGTGGCCAAATTTGACTGAGGGACGAGGACTGGATTTCTTTTTTTAATTTTCGTTTTTTTATATGAAAGCAGGGACTCATAGATTCAAATTGACATACTGGTTGTTCAGTTTGACCCACCAGTTTTGGAGAAAACAGGCTTGAAAGGTTCACTGCTGTGGCTACATGTTTAAGCATTTATTTCATATCTACATGTCAGTTTCAGCTCTGACACTTATTTCAGACGTGCTCTAGTATGTGAAGAGTCTGCCTGTGCTATTAACTCATTTTGGATTAAAGAAAAAAAAAGGTTTTCTCCTCTTTTCTGCGATGGCAGGCTCTCAGTCAAATCTGGTCACAAATTGCAAAGATTGCATTCATAATTAGTGTGTGTTTGTTGTGCGTGCGTGCGTGTCTCAGGGGGGCGGGCTCTCAGACATAGAGGTGGACCCATCGTCATCGTTTCATCGGAGACCTGCGAGCCGGCAGTCCTCAAGTGATTCCAAACAGGTGCGGCGCGCCAGCCAGAGGTCGAAGTTGAGGGGTCGCGACTCCGGCGTGTTTGAGAGAGCCTCGACCCACAGCCTCTCACAGATCACAGTGAGTATAGCCCACTAGCTCTTCTCGTCTCCCATGTGTTGTTTTTGGCAGTGATGGTCTAGTTTTAGTCGACTAAATATCACAAGATGTTAGTCGACTAAATCTACAGTTGATTTAGTGGAACAAAATGTGTTTTGGCGGGCCTTGATGCCGTCGTAATGGCAGTTTTTTTCACTTTGTGAGCTTGTAGATCTGCTATTTTCAGCACTGGAAAAAGGTAGTCGACGAACACAACACTGATACTAGGGCTATTCATTTCGATGGAAGTTGGCTATGACGTTTTGAAGCACCCGGAAGAACGCTCTATACTTCCGCATTTCTTCCATTTTGGACACTATAAAATAATGTTGGTGTCCAAAACACGGAAGTGTTCAATGTTAAACCCATCCAGCTGCACAGGGGTTTCCTCGTGCGAAATGCACGCCTGCAGTCCCAGCTCTGACCAGTAGGACCTCATCACATTTGTGACGACCTCATCACATTTGTGATGATGGCTATGGTGTTTTGTTTTATCCCAAGGAGTGTTTTTCGTGCAAAACTAATGCTTGCAATGGATTCAGAGTCACGTATAACCCCCCTATACGTGCACACGCACACTCTGCATGAGGTGACAATGACAGACGCATAATGTTTAGTCATTCCTGTCAGAAGCAATCCCGCGGCGTGCAGCGTGCCGCGAGGTCAGGCCGCTCACAGCCCCGTTAAACTGAATACTTGTCATGAATGGTATTCCACAGCACAGGATTACCTCATGTGAGGTTACTCCGGAAAAGCCCCCATGCTTCCCTAACCTTTATGTGTTCTGTTCTTCTTCTTTATCATGTGGACTCTTTAGTATGTCATCTTCATGGGTTCGTGTTACATTATTGTGAAAACATTTTTTTTTTGTGTGTCAGCTGTTTCTTTTTTTAAGTTTGCCCCTTTGGCGTCTAATCGTGGTATTATTTTAAATAATCATATAACGTTTATTTGAATAGCGCTTCCGCCCCAAACAATGTTACAAGATTGAGCTAAAATAATTCAAAATAAATCATATAAAAAGGTGGAAAAAAAGGTACAGTCGACAAACACATACAGTACATGTTTTGTTTTCGTCATATTTTTAGTCTACAAAATCAACACTGACAGGAATAAAACAACCAAAAATAAATACAACATTGTGCCAGTCTAAATTCCTCAGGCGGGGCTCATTCCAAAACGCACGGCCACCTGTGGTCTTACACTATAATGTAGTGACCCCATACCGGGAGGGTCCTGACCTGTCTGTGGCCCTCAGGCACATGCCTGCTGGCTCATATTGTCCAAAAACCTGAAATATATCGGGCCGGGAGGTCCAAGCAAAGACGTCAACGCAACCATTTTAGGCTCTATGTATTTCGGCAAACGATGGATATAGTGGAAATAGCCTATAAGCCCACAGTGTGTCATGATGCGTTCGGAGCTTGTAAATAGGCTACATTCAATAATTATTTAGAGTTTGGACATTTTGGGAATGAACTTGCATAATGGAATACATTTTAGTGGCTGTTTTGAAGTGTGTGAAGATTCAAGAACGCTTTCATTTCCAAAGCTGCTCAGTAAACTCACACACTGCTACCCTAAAACCAGGACACTCACAGTCTCAACAACTAACGTTACTTATTGTCGTAATACTTTAAAGGGTCTGTTTATAGATTTTGCAATTGTTTTCAGCAGAATGTTTTTTGTAAAATCAACGGTGAATCAAATGGCCCATCTACAAGGTCACAACGTTCATGTATAGATCGGCTATAGTTGAACTATTTAAAAAAATGTTTTTAAAAATAGTAAAACATGGCAAATAAGTAAGTAAGTAAAGTTTATTTATAGAGCACGTTTCTGTACAGTGGTCAACAAGGTAAAACAATCATGTTAACCCATTCTGACCTGAGATCAGATTCATACGAGGTTTCCACTGGACACACACTGGTCTGATGAACCCATTCTGACCTGAGATCAGATTCTAAAAATGTCAGTCGTTCTTTGATTTTTCAAAAATAGCAGACCTACAAGCTCGTAGCGCGCCACTCGGTGGCGCGCTATGAGCTTGTAGATCTGCTATTTTTCAATAGCTAAAGCATAACATGATGCCAACACCAAAACGGGTTCCCGTTCAGAATGGGTTAAAACAAGGGCATGAAACAAACAAAAAAAAACAATAGAAGGTAAAACATTGAAATGCGAATATGTCAAGTAAAAATACATCATAAAATAAAGTGCTGACAAAATAAATACGTTTTCTTATAGTTCTTAAAACCGTCAACAGACTCTGCATTTTTTTCCCACAAAGTGGGGGCAACCACTGCAAATGCAAATAAGTTATGTGTTATGGTCATTTTGTCCACTCATTATTGTATGTCCACGGCAAAAAATTGAATTTTGACAAAAGAATGTCCACCACAAGCCCAAGCATGGTGATGGATGAACCCTGAGCCAGAGCCACCCTGACTAGAAAACCCAACCAAATGATCACAAAACAACCCTAGACTTTTAACAAACAATAAAACATATATAAATATAGTGGTGACGTCTTCCTCTAGTTGTGAATGCAGACAACATGCCAGCTCAGACGAGCACCAGCAGGGGAGACGGACCAGAATAGACCCCACTTCAGAGGGTGTACATGTTGTTCCTCTGTGTGTGTGTGTGTGTGTGTGTGTGTGTGTGTGTGTGTGTGTGTGTGTGTGTGTGTGTGTGTGTGTGTGTGTGTGTGTGTGTGTGTGTGTGTGTGTGTGTTCACTATTACGCCATCCCATATGAATGGTGTTTCTTTACAAATGACATTAATGTGCACCGTGACAAAGTCATTTTAACCACCACACACACGCACACACACACACACACACACACACACACACACACACACACACACACACACACACACACACACACACACACACACACACACACATATACATATATACATACATACCACACCTCTACTTAAAGATGGAGTGCCGTGATTATAATTTTTCTTACTTTTTCCTGTTTTGTATGTACTGTATGCCTTCGAGTCAAAAGGCCCAATCGATAAAATACAGTGACATAATAATAATATCATCCCCTCCTCCATTATCATACAACGAGGCTTAAGTTCAGGTGGGTGGTGCTAAGGTGAAAACCAGGTATCCTTAATGAACCGGTGGGTGCATCATTTACACCTGTACACCTGTACACCTGTACACCTCTATAGTATAATGCATATAGTAGCTGATGATCATGTTTTAGGGTGACGAGTCACTCCATCTTTAAGTTTAAGGTGTTATTGAATGGTATGAGATGAATGTGAAATAGTACGATGGCGAGACTCAGGGCGTATAGTCTCGAGAGCTGACGGCCATCGATGCTCTATACTCGGTCTACTAGCGGTCGGTCGACAATTTCATTAGATAATTGACTCTGGGGAAAAATGGAGACAGCAGGAAGAAGGGCGAGAATCGAGGACATATCCGTACATACAAATGTTTTTTGGCACACACACACCTGACAGCCTGACTTGAATCGTTAAGCTCAAGGATTTTACAAAGACGTTATGTGTGCTATGGTTCGGTCGGAAAACGTCCCTCAAGATAAACCGTTCATTGCAATGATATTGCATAAGGTTTGGCGGTGCGTGACTCGTGTGCTTCTGTGTCAATACAGATTTATCTGTGAAAGACAGACTGTCTGAGATCAGTGAACTGAAAGCAGAGCATGAGTAGCAGAATCACTAAATGGTCATGACATAATTTTACCGTCCAAGGGCATGACTTAAAGATGGATTGTTATATAAGAAGGAACGAACATTTCTAGTCTTAGTTTTAGTCGACGAAATCAACATGTGGCTGGTTAATACTGAGGTTATGGGTTATATTTAGTGTCAGGGTTAGTTATGTCGGACAACGCGCGTCGACTCGCCGCTATGTCAACACAGTAGCCGGGATCAGCGCAGAAATGCAAACTAATCCTCCAAAATGTCACAATATAAGGTTTGAGGCTGGAGACTTTGTGGTATGTGGTAGAGGTCATAGGTCAGTACTAGACGAGTGTACTGGAGCATTCAATGCTCTGATTAAACGTGATTTTGCCTACAGGGTAAAAAAAGTAGCAATACTAAAATATATATAGACTACGCTTTACAGTTGCAAGTAGAAAATGTACTTGAGTAAAATAATAGTATTTGTCAAAGTAAAGTACTAAATCTTTTTCAAAATGTCTCAAACATTTTCAAAATTGCAGATCTACATGCAGGATATGTTACTCTATTCATTCATACATGTCTTAAATTGACTAAGGCAATACATAGGGATACAACCTTTTGTTAAATAATAATTTGACCTGTTTTTAAACATTTTAATAATATTTTATACCATTTGGGAACCGAAATTGGGAACCGTTAGGAACCGGAATCTGTACCGGATTCACAAAAATCCCAACAATAGAGGGTATGCGCATGTTTAAAGTGAATGGCACATCGAGTGGCAAAGCAACAGGCAAAGTGAGTTTAACATTGTTTAATGTCGTTTAATGCGATCAGATAGTGATGACTGTTTGGATGTATGGGCTGTCAAGGCCAGAAAGTAGTTTTTTGCCACTCAGTATATAGGCATTCCTGCATAACTTCCGGGTTTGATGATGATGTCACGTGCATACCCTCTCTACCCATCCCTACTCACAACTGAATAGCCGAAGTCTAAAATAGGGCTTAATTGGTTAATATGTATCGGACTGGTGATTTTGCTTTGTAAGACCACAGGCCTCTCTGCATGCATGCCATTGCGCACACACATTTTTCCATAAAAGCCTGGCTTGAATCAGTAAGCTCACAGACTTTATACAAAGACTTTGCTACGTATAGTTCAGTCGGAGACGTCGATCAAGATAAACCATTCACATTGCAATGATATTGCATAAGGTTTGGCGGTGCGTGACTCATGTGCTCCTGTGTCAATACAGATGTATCTGTGAAAGACAGACTGTCTGACATCAGTGAACTCCCCCTAAAAGCAGAGCATGAGTAGCAGTCACTAAATGGAACAGTGAAGAGTAGAGAGTCCGCACACAGGTTTGCTCCAAAGGTGTTTTCTTTTTATTCAAAACTCCATGAATAAGATGAAGGCCGTTCACGGCCGAAACGTTGTGCCTTAACTAATGGTGTTTTGAATAAAAGATTTTCGGAGAGTGACACATGCACACGAATCGAACATGGAATGACTTGTCTTAGTTCTACTGGATCTCTTCTCCACTATACTCCCTATAGTTTTTGTTTGTCGACGAAATTGTTAGTTTTAGCCATCACTTCGGCTAAAGTTCTTATTTAGTTTTCACCAGTGAAAAAAAAAGGTATCGACGAACATTTTTCAGGCCAGGATACGATTTTTAGAATACATTTTCAAATGTCTCCGTGAACAACGAGGAAATTCTCAAATGACTTCTCTTCTCACTCCTCCTCACGTCTCATTACTTCTTCGTACTGCTTCGAACCAAAACGATTCCTTCACTATTTATTGCATAACTCCCATTAAGTCTAAAACACACATACAGAGTATAAAGCCCCTCGCAGGGCAGCGGAAGGTGACCGGCAGATGTAGGTCTGTGTGGCAGGACTTACTTAGTTCTCACACAAACATGACTACATGAGCGCACACACAAACCAAACACGTGTATGCAAATCATGCGCGCACGCACTCTCTCACACACACGCAAACGCACACACCACAAATCTCGTCACACGCATTGCAGAGTCGATAGTCCAATCCAGTAATCCTGGGGGGTTTTCGTACATTTTCACAGTTGCCATGCAAATTGCATGACAATGGCACTGTGTCGTGTTCTACATGCAGTCAGCCTGCACTGTCTGTCCAATCTGGGTATACCCATCGTCAAAACAAACAGACAGTAGGGCTGTGAATCTTTAAGTGTTCCACGATTCGAAGAAAAAAAATCAACTCGATTCACATTTTTTCCCCAGATTCAAATGATTCTCGATTCAATACATAGGATTTCATCACAATCTACTTCCAGTCTTATGTGGCATGAAAGCAGAGTACATTTCTTTAAAAAGCTTATTGTAAAGGTCTAATCAACTGATTGATGTAAACATCCAAGACATAATGTACAAAACGTTTTAAGTCTGACACTCAGTTAATTTTTCTCACTCAGTTTCCACAACAATACATTCAAGTAAAAACTGCTGTAAAGTGAATACAATTGGTAGGCTTAGGCTAGCTGGTAGTAAAAATGCACACATGCAAAGTATGCAGAAACCCATAATGTATTGCACAGGTTGAACTCAATAACTTGCGTTAGGCACAGAGACTATAGAGAGTCGCAGTCCCGCCCCCTTTCATGACGATGCCAGGCCCAGGAAATAATTCCCAATGCATTTTTCCTCATAGACATTTCAAAAAGTATTTATTTAAAGACCTTTTAAGTGTCGTACGAAGCCAACTCTTGTCGTGACAAATCATGACAACACACATATATTTTGGACCAAACAAATAATTACAAAGAAGAAAAAAAACAAAAAAAGGTTTGTAACCTGCCGTTTTTTTCTACTTTCTAATTCTTTACAATTTATATTGTAAAACCATTGTTATTTTAAGTCTGAGAGTGGCAAATGGAACCAAACGGACCCGTACACTCTCTGAGTTACAGACCCATAAGGGTCCATTTGGTTCCTAACTATCATTTAGCTGGTGACCCCCTGGAACTCCCTCAAGGACTCCACTTTGGGAACCATGACTGATCTACACAACCACATCATTAAATGTGTGGATGCAAAGATATAATACATAATTCTATGAAACATACATGTAAAACAAAACATACAAGCAAGAACTGGGCCTGTAAAGGAGCAACTTGTACACTCAGGCATGAAGGAAGCATGAGTTCAAGTCCGTTGCTCTCCCACATGTCCCACATATATGGGGACTAGGTTGGCGGAGGGTGTGTAGAGCCCAGGATCACATTAGATAATTGACACAGGGGTGAAAAATGGGTTACAAAATCGTGGGATATAAATTGTAAGAGAGAGAAAACACACAACGGTGTCATCTACAGGTACTCCCAAAATAACACCATGTTCTCCCCGTGTATCCTAGGGTAGGTACCCTCACAAAAAACATGCAGTAATCCTGGTCTCTAAACTGCCTCCCCCTGGCCAGCCGGGGCGCCTGATGGAGGGGAAAGGAACTGGTTGGAAATAACGTGTTCCTTCCATGCGCTATACGTCCAACCAGGGAAACTCCCCCCTGTCAAGTGTAAAGGAGCAACTTGGACACTCGGGCATGAAGGAAGCATGATTCCCCATGGGGAGTCCCCATGTCACCCATATATGGGGACTAGGTTGGCGGAGGGTGTGTAGAGCCCAGGATCACAATAGATAATTGACACAGGGGTGAAAAATGGGTTACAAAATCGTGGGATAAAAATTATAAAAATAAAACATAAAAGAACTGGGCCTGTATACAATCAATGGATTTTTCAGAACAGAAGATAAGAGCTGATCGAGCATGAACTACATGGGCCTGTACACAAATAAGCGAGAAAAGAAACATTTTTTCTTTCTTTTTCACATCGATTTTCTCACACACCTAAAAACCAGCGCCCTGTTTTCCTTTGATGCTCGCGTCAGCGGTCTGTCTCCAGAGAGACTACTGTCTGTCTGTGTGACAATAACGAGCTATGTGCTTCCCTGTATAGGGAATATAAGGGATCCAGCCAGAAAAGAATGCAGCCTCAGTACAAAAGGTCATCAATTGCATTTCCACTTGTGGGCTTATCTGTTGAAATGTCCCCGGGGACAAACCGGTCTATACACAGCCAAACCCAAAAGACCACTCCAATCTCCAATATACTGTGCAGTTAGTTAGTGCATGTGTAGGTGAACATAAAACTGCCATCCACACACCAACAACCTTGACTATTATTATTATTATTATTATTATTATTATGCCATTTTGGGCGGGAACCCCTTTTGGTTTTAGCATTATGTTATGCTTTAGCTATTGAAAAATAGCAGATCTACAAGCTCATAAGGCGCGCTACGAGCTTGTAGGTCTGCTATTTTTGAAAAATCAAAGAACCACTGACATAGAAACATAGCTTTTTCAGAAAACTGTCAGGATGTAGAAGACATTTTTTTTAATCTGATCTCAGGTCAGAATGGGTTATGCCATGTCTCCAGGCACTGTGGCCATTCCAACAACGTTTCCCCAGATATCCTTTGATTCTGAAATGGAAAGAATTAGTGTTTCATCACAGGAGGGGTGATACAGTAATATAAAGAACCTGCTTTGAAGAAAGGCCTCATGTTGGATCCATACTGTACACTTGACAATCTAGAGCCCTATATATGGCCTAAATGAAGAATTGAGCTTATCCTGCTTTTTATAGACGGTCTCTGAGGTATTAAGGCATACTGTATTCCGCGCTGGGTCCCTTAATGTTATCAATTCCTAGGGGTTTTACGTGTGTGTGTGTGTGTGTGTGTGTGTGTGTGTGTGTGTGTGTGTGTGTGTGTGTGTGTGTGTGTGTGTGTGTGTGTGTGTGTGTGTGTGTGTGTGTGTGTGTGTGTGTGTGTGTGTGTGTGTGTGTGTGTGTGTGTGTGTGTGTGTGTGTGTGTGTGTGTCTGTGTCTGTGTCTGTGTGCGTGCGTCTGTGCGTGCGTGCGGTCTTGATACTTAATATTGTATTGACTGATTGCAGGGACGTTTTCTTTTTTATTTACCCTTTATTTAACCAGTAAAATCACATTGAGACTGCGTCTCTTTTACAAGTGGGAACTGGCCAAGAGGCAGAAATAAAAAATACACTTCAATGCCACATCGTCAATGTTACATTTTGAATCAGCAAATACAACATCCATAATACACCTTAAAGTACCCATGCATAAATACAACAAGTCACCCGTCCTACTTTTTAGTAGCGGGGCAAAATACACCATATACACAATCTACACGATCTGAACCGATATAATAAATATATAGGCATGAACATAGGCTATAGTACATATCCAAACATGTGCAGGTGTTGTGTTGGACTGTACATCAAAGATGATCCTTTGATGTACAGTATACGTGATGTGCACACATAGACATCAAAGGGGGTTTATTTTCCGTGAAACTGCCACGTGAAGAACAGTGCACAAAGTGCACATACCTCATTATATACCGTAGCCTTTGTTTTGGTCATAATCAGGAATACAGTGTAATGACATTGAAATGTTAGTCTGGTGTATCAAAGTGTCTTCCTACATGCGTGCTGCGTGTGGACCGCAATGGTGTAAACTTAAGTATGACCATAAGTACATTCATTTGGAGGTACTTTTATGTATTTTCCACTTTTCTGAACTTTTTACTTCTACTTTTACACTACATTTCTGAGACAAATATTGTACTTTTACTCCACTACAATTATTTGAAAACTATAGAGTTTGATTATTATTATTATTACAAAACATGCATGGATCACTTCAACCCTATAATATATTCCGGGCCATTTTGAAAATAGCAGATTTGAAAACCTGAAATGGGACATTCTACACAATGACTACTTTTACCTTTTTCGAAACCAATACTTTTGTACTTTTACAAAAAAATGAATTCTGGACTTTTACTTGTAACAGAGTACAATGCAGTAGGCTATCATGATACTTTTACTCAAGTAAAACATTTGAGTAAATCTAATGTGCGCCATTCGTAGCATTCTTGCCATCTAGGGCCTTTTTTCCTTTCGTGTATATACTATGAGCGTCCGATCCGTCCATCCGGCCTGCACTGTAACAGTCGCCTCTTCTTCAGCTCACCATCTCCCATGTATAGATTTCCAACACTCTCCTCATCCCATATTAAGGCATTTCCCGGGCAAAGTGCCGTGAGGACTTTTCCCAGATCCTGTTCCATTGAGTCAATACAGGCCGCCGAATATTTTCAAAGTCACGCTTCTGCTTAATACGCGGCCTCCTCTTCACCCTCCCTGATCTCTCTGGTCCTATAGCTCCTGTTGTTCCAGTTCATCTTTCTTCCGCTTATACTGTCTCCCTCAAGTCCTTCTATGCTGTGTTGCTGCTCTCTCTCAACTAATCCCGGGCCCCAATAACTCTAGGGTCTATATAGGCTATTAGGCACCTCTCCTTCCTTCCGCCCTTTACCTTGGGAACTTGCTGGAGGCATGCCTCTCTCTCTCTCTCTCTCTCTCTCTCAGCTGCTTGTTTGGTTTGCTTCCATTAACAACGTTTTGGTAGCGGGGGTTGTGTTATCTTCTCCTCTTACTTAATTCCTCCTCTGTGGAACCTGTTTTTAATTTCCACCACGTAGAGCAGCTACTGACACTGAGTGAAAAAAAGGGTTAAAAAGTCATGGGATAAAAGATAAATAAAACGAGAAACTAGACGATCTACTCACAAGCTCACAATTTATGAGCTTGTATTCTTGCGGGGCGCTATACTCCCTCCATATGCACAGCTTTGTGTGTAGGTGTGTTTGAGCACGGAATGTGATGATTGATTGTATGATGATGTATGATGATAAGAGCGCCCCTCACTTCACATGAGTGTTATTTTTTTTCTATTTTCACAGGGACAAAATAGGTGGTATATATTGTTGGATTTATTGCAATTCCACCTTTTCTATCCTTCCTTTGAACCGTGAGAACCCTCAATCGATCAAGACAAACCGAAAGTATTCTCTAGTGAGACTAGAGAAGTGGCAAAAGATCTTAAAAGAAATTTGACACAAGAAACCATTTAAAAGTCTTCAAGGTTCACAAGCTTTGTACAAGAATGTAAAAAATGTAGGAGAGAGAATTCTCTGAAGTGCTCTGAACCCCGTCACATCATTTTGCAAAGATATATATATACACAACAACATGTCATAGATTCAGAATTGGGCTGACACATTTCAATAGGTTGAGAGGTCCCCTCAGAGTAAGGTGTCATCAAGCTGTCATGAGTGTCCGATAGTCTGAATCCTGTTTTTGACTTCAATCACGTTCTGTGATTAGGATTCTGTTGATGACTCTTTATCTCATGGGGTGAGAGAGTAGTCGGTGCCTCATCTTCAAAGGGCAAAGTTGTTGTTTTCCATTTAATCCTATTAACCTTTGGTACAATATGGTCAATCTGGAGTGGGGCGACAGCTGATAATGGAATTAATACACATGCAAATATTGATATGACATCACTGGGTGACAGGGCAATCCTGTGCACCAGATACAAGAAGAGTTACAAGGTCTTGTTTAACATAGTAATAAGATGTGAACATAGAATATGATATAATTAAAACATCAATAAGAAAATACCCATCATATATGTTTTGTGATTATAATCTACCGGTAACTAAAGTTTCCAAATAATTGTAATGGAGTAAAAGAATAATATTTGCCTTTGAGATGTACGTAGTAGAAGTAAAAGTCTAGTAAACTTGGAAGGTACTCCAGTATAAAGTAAAAAGATATTTAAAGATGTTACTTAAGTACAGTACTTGGTGTGGTGATGACGTCCAGGTTCACAACCCTTTTAAAGGGCCACTTCACCCCTTTTGCAACCAGAGCTTATGTTAATCGATGTTTAGGACATAAGAAACACTTTCCTGCAGGGGTTTTATGTGTGTAATAATATGTGTTTTTAAATATTTTAGTCATGACGTCATGATGTTCATGACCAAAAACTGTCATAAAAATGTGTGGTCTCACTTCCTTCCTGGACTACAAAGTCACACCTCCATGCAGCCTCCCCCCCCCTCTCCACAAGGAGGGGAAGTGCACTAAAGCATTATGGGCATTGTAGGAATTCAGCAATCCAGTAAAACACACAAACTTCCGCATTTGACGACCAAAATGCGGTGGTCAAATGCGGAAGTATAGACGGTTCTTCCGGGTGCTTCAAAACGCCACTGAGCAACTTCCACTGACATGAATAGCGGGAGGAGGGGGGGGGGGGCTATCGCTCCGGTTCAGCCTCTATCTACTAGGGCCAAATTCCAATACCCCAAATCTCGGCCACTCGCTCACTCACACTCGGTCACTCCAGCATGGCGGTGTTGCAGTGAAATTAGTGTCCTGCCGAAATATGTGACCATCTTGTGGACTTCACATAACGTGGCTTAAATACCACTAGGTTGAACTCTGCTAATAAACAAACGTCAATGACTTATGTTCGGACAGACGGACACTGACATTATGTGATTGTCTATCTACACATGATTGTCACATATTTTAGCAGGTCACCAATTTCACCGTAACACCACCATGCTGGGGTGGCCGAGTGTGAGTGAGCGAGTGGCCGAGATTTGGGGTATTGGAATGGTTATGGTTACAACCCTATGGCCCGAACAATAGTGTGTGAACCCGTCTAGAATGGGCTTTTTAACACATGGTGTTGGATGTTGTTTCCCCTCTAGTCTATAGCATACGTTTTCCATTGGAAAACCATCAGTTGGATGTGAAACGTATGCTGGGGATTAACTCCAATGACCAGCTGGTCAGGACAAAGCCCTTGATTGATTGGCCAGTAGCATGTTTGCGCAGAATGTGACATTTCACTTGAAGCGGTTCAATGGGTTCATCATCATGCTGCCTGCGGCCACTTCCCTCCGAGACCTCAACAAAAATACAACGTTGTTGTCTCGTTATGGAACCCTGCAAAGCTTACCAAGCAACTGATTATGAATATGAATACTATACAGTATTTAATTGTGTCAATATCAGCGTCTATATATACAAGCTCACAACGGTTGTAGAGCTGCTATATTTTCACTATTTCTTAATTATGTTTTTATAGGTTTATGGACTTTGTTTTTGTTTTTTTTCAGAGATCCTCTGTTTTTTATTATAATTTCTGAAACATTTAGACTTCAGACTTTTAGACTAGATAAATAAAAAATATGCTCTACATAGTATTACAAGTGTGTGTGTGTGTGTGTGTGTGTGTGTGTGTGTGTGTGTGTGTGTGTGTGTGTGTGTGTGTGTGTGTGTGTGTGTGCGCGCGCGTGTGTGTGTGTGTGTGTGTGTGTTTGTGTTGCAGACTCTGATGGAGGCTGAAGACATCTCCATGTCAATCATCAGCCTACAACCAATCTATCGTCTGCCTACGGGGGTAAGAATGCACCAATCACATCCATCATAAGAATGCACCAATCACATCCATCATAAAAATGCACCAATCACATCCATCGTAACATGGTCTTTAGCCATTTAGACCGGAGGCCAATTCTACAAATGTCTTCTAAATCCTGACAGTTTTCCGAAAAACCCACTTTACTGGAGTACAATTTTGAATATACTTTAACTGTACTCCACTATACATCTCATCTCAGAGGCAAATATTACACTTTTACTCCACAACAATTATTTTAAAACTTTAGTTACTAGTTACTTTGTAGATTTTGGTGTCGATTTGGGTGACCTTGACCTGAAAAAGTTTGTGGACCACTGCTCTACACCACTGGGCAACCGTTCATCATTAAAAACACAGGTTGCGTATCCCTTCTTTTTTTTTTAAATCTCTTTGCGTTTCTTTTGGCTTTTCGGGCCTATAATCCAGTTAATCCAAGCTGTCTTGATCATTCCGTCCTATAGTCCCATTTAGTATTCTCCCACTGCTGCCCTTGTCTTCATGATCAACCCAGGCTTGTGAACATAACGGACGGCCGAGACAGGAGCAAGGAGACGCACAGCAGGGGGACATCAAGTTCAAACTACAAACGATCTCCTTGCATGTGATTTATGTTCTGATTACACGGGTCGTTCTTTAGGGGGTTTTTTTGCCCATAGATTGATAGGTCCTCAGGGGACGAGCCGAGTGTATTGAAACATATGAAGATGAAAAGATAAACAGATTTGAAGATTCGAGTTAAAAAAACATTCGCTCTGAAAGAATATAATAATACTGTATTCAAAGATATCCATCACATGTTCACACACACTCTGCACTCGGTGCCGCACTATATGAGCTTGTAGATCTGCTATTTTTGTTTCAATAGCTAAAGTATAACATTATTGCTTAAAACGCCGAAACGGGTTCCCGGCGTCCACGTCCTGAATGTTTTAACCCATTCTGAACGGGAACCCGTTTTGGTGTTAGCATCATGTTATGCTTTAGCTATTGAAAAATAGCAGATCTACAAGCTCGTAGCGCGCCACCGAGTGGCGCGATACGAGCTTGTAGGTCTGCTATTTTTTAAAAATCGAAGAACGACTGACATTTTTTAGAATCTGATCTCAGGTCAGAATGGGTTAATCAGACCCAGTGTGTGTCCAGTGGAAAACCTCGTATGAATCTGATCTCAGGTCAGAATGGGTTAATGGGGTTAATTCCATACTGGCGAAAATGTAATTAATTCCTGGCGGCGGTAACATAAGCGTCAGTGGATTCTTCATTATAATGTGTCAAACCACCCGGGATCGTTTATTATCGTTTTATTTCTGGAACACAGTTCTTATTTGACACAATGTAAAAATAATCAAAATAATCAACTTTAAAACCAAAGCCACAGTTCGCCCCAAACCTAAAGTGATGAAAATCAGGCCTGAGCCAAGATTATGAACCCCGTTTATATTATTTTCAAAACGAAACCCCCCCAGATGTTGGTCCTTTTTTCTTGCGGTCGATCTGTGTGTCAGTCAAGGTTGTGTGTGTGTGTGTGTGTGTGTGTGTGTGTGTGTGTGTGTGTGTGTGTGTGTGTGTGTGTGTGTGCTATTGATCATTATTCATGCTGATCTTGCAGCATCCCTTTGATCGGCTCCGCGTCTGTTCCATGTCTTTGCGTCGGCGGGTTAAGTGGAGAGGAGCTCTCATTAACCCCCCACCCCCCTGTCAGGTGAAAACTCCTCATGCATGCTGTAGAAGGAAGCATCGAGGTCAGTCCGATAAGAGGTTAATTTCGGCCCGATAAGCTTCGTCAGCTCCACAGTAGAGAGCAGTGGTATCCAGAAAAACAATCAATATATCGTAACGTGTTGCTGCCGGGTTGAAGCCATGTTTGTTTGTTACTTTTCGGACAGTGGAAAACAAAACCTGTGTTCCAAATGATCAGTGTTGATTTAGTCGACTATAAAACTATGACGAAAGATGTTCGGCGACTATACCCTTTTTCACTGACGAAAATGGAAACTAAATTAAATCTAAGCCATGATGACAAAAACTAAGGCTAAATATACTGACAATTTCGTCAACAAATAAAAACTAGACTAAAATGTTAGGAAGTAACTATAGTGTGGACAAGAGATCCAGTATGGGGCTAAGTCATTTTACACTTGGTTATGCATGCTGAAAATAGCCGATCTCCAAGCTCACAACGCAAGTAAAGTCAGTCATTACGACGGCATCAAGGCCAGCCGAAACACATTTTAGTCGATTTAGTCGAGTAAAATCTTCTGATGTTTTGTCTAGACTAACACAAAAAACAACCCCAGGTGACTAAAATGTGACTAACTAACTAAATTAAAACTATTCACGAGACTATAGGGCTGTATTTTGCGTGTCTTAAGTACCAGGTCTTATTCCCTAACTTGAGTAAACTAAAGACCTGGAGGCGTGATCAATGCTCTTTGGCCACTCAGAATAGCCAAATGGCATTGATCACGCCTCCAGGTCTTTAGTTTACTCAAGTTAGGGAATAAGACCTGGTACTTAAGACACGCAAAATACAGCCCTATGACTGAAAAATGACTGCCAAAATCAATACTGGTTCCAATGTGTTACTGCCCCCCCCCCCCCCCCCCTCTCTCTCTCTCTCTCTCTCTCTCGCCCCTACAGTTAGACAACGTGATGGAGGAGAAGGCGTCGGCGGTGTCCTCATCGTCCTCCTCCGTCATCGTCACCACCGTGTCCAGCCCCTCCCCCACCACCCACCCGCAGCCCTGTTTCTGTGCCAGACCCACGAGACGACGTCACGGTGATGACCAGAGTCCACCAGCTGGGGGCGCTGCCGTTGACACTGCAGCTCATCACTGAGACCCCGTGATATTCTCCAAACCTCTCTTTGTTCTCATTTCAAAAGGATTCACCTCAGTTTGTGATACGCGTTTTATTTAGGCCATGGACGGAGCCCCATTGGATGGGAGAGAGTTTTGACCTCTTGTGGACCACAATTTACACTGTAAAATACTTTATTTACCTCCAACCAAATGGACCTGTGAGGGTCACAGTAAGCTAGTGTCCACTGGAGAACGAACACCTTTTGAGCTGACTATACTCAAAAGTTATAACGAGGCACATTCAGAGTTAAGGTCCCCTGTACACACCGGAGGCGATTTCGGAATTTTTTGCGGCGTTTTTCCGTTCAGTTTTCCAAAAAGCGCGCCCAGTGTGCAACCACCTTTACAGTACACTTACACCTTTACACACTCAGAGTTACAGTCCCGTAAGGGTCCATTTGGTTCTCATGGTGGTCCCCGGACCAAAATGCGCGCCGTGCTCGTGTGTGTGTGCGTGCCCACGTGCGTATTCTCATGACCATAATGTTTAACTCTGCAAAGCTAGACTTTGCTCCTTTTTTGTCTGTATTTGTATACAACAACTGTGAACACTGTGTGTGTGTGTGTGTGTGTGTGTGTGTGTGTGTGTGCGTGCGTGCGTGCGTGCGTGCGTGCGTGTGTGTGTGTGTGTGTGTGTGTGTGTGTGTGTGTGTGTGTGTGTGTGTGTGTGTGTGTGTGTGTGTGTGTGTGTGTGCGTGTGCGCGCGCACGTGCGTGCGCATCCGCACGTTTGTAAATATCTGTGCGAGTGTGCGCATGTGTAATGATGAATATATGTGAGTCATTTTGCAAAATTGCTATCGTGGCGTTCTTTTTATTTATTTTTTTTGTTTTTGCCATTGGAAGCATGTCGAAAGTGATAAAGTACGGATTGAGTGGTTGACATTTTCCCGACCCTGACAGAGGGGTGTCGTTTTTCGGAAAGGGCGATTTCGGAAGGTTTGACAACAAACGCAGCCTGTGAAACGGAACGATGAATGACATCATCTGTTCTGCAGATGGCTGGTGGTGGGCAATCTCAGTGTTGATTTCGTCGACTAAAACTAAGACTGATATAATGTTTATCGATAATGTCCATCAACGTGACCGCGCTGCGACGCGTTGTGAGCTTGTAGATCAGCTATTTTCAGGTCGCAACCCAGCACTCTTTATCTACTGGAGATGCGGTGTTTACCATAGCGTCGAGGCCCGACAAAATTCGACTAAATCAACTAGATTTAGTCGACTAAAATCTTATGATATTTAGTCGACTAAAACTAGACTAACACTAAAACATTCCAGGTGACTAAAATGTGACTGAAACTAAATGAAAACTATTCAAGAGACTAACGACTAAAACTAAAATAAAAATTTGCTGCCAAAAACAACACGGCGTTGCACAGCGTTGGTCCGACGTCACAATAATCCGACAGCCATAAATCCGGCGACTACCCAATATTCCGATCGTAGAGCCCCATTTCCCTGGCCGGACGTAGCGCGTGGAAGGAACACGTTATTCCGACCAGTTCCTTTCCCCTCCATCAGGCGCCCCGGCTGGCCAGGGGGAGGTAGTTTAGAGACTAGGACTACTGCATGTTTTTTGTGAGTGTACCTACCCTAGCGGGGACACGGGGAGAACATGCAAACTACATACATTTTTGACGACAAAATGGATCCAAAAACTAGACTAAAGTACAACTTTCTTCAGATGACTAAAATGTGACTAAAACTAAATTAAACTGTATTCAAAAGACTTCAAAAAACGAAATCAAAATTCGCTGTCAAAGTCAACAAGTATACACACACAGCACCAGTGCCGGTTCTAGGCCTTTTGAGGCCCTAGGCAACATATTATACAGAGCCCAAAATGTTCATAAACAAATCACAAATGTTTATAAACAAATCACAAATGTTTATAAACAAATACCAAAATGTTTATAAACAAATCCCAAATCCCTTGGTCCTACCCCCCCGACCATGAGACTTACTACAGGTCAACTGGTAGTGGTCCTACCCCCCCCATGAGACTTACAAATCCCAAATGTTTATAAACAAATCCCAAATGTTTGTAAACAAATCCCAAATGTTTATAAACAAATCCCAAATGTTTGTAAACAAATCCCAAATGTTTATAAACAAATCCCAAAATGTTTATAAATAAATCACAAATGTTTATAAACAAATCACAAATGTTTATAAACAAATACCAAAATGTTTATAAACAAATCCCAAATCCCTTGGTCCTACCCCCCCGACCATCAGTGCCGGTTCTAGGCCTTTTGAGGCCCTAGGCAACATATTATACAGAGGCCCCCCCCCTCCTGCTTTGCCACGCCGGATAAAAATAGTAAATTTGCCATGAAAATGCTTCAATCTGGTGCACTTTGAGATCAAAATTAAGAAGCTAGGTGGGGGCCACATGTGGCCAGTAGCCCATGTAAGGGATACATGAAAAAAAAAAATCTTCTCCCTGTGACGAGGCCCCCTCAGTGGTTGAGGCCCTAGGCGACCGCCTAGTTCGCCTGTGCCTAGAACCGGCCCTGCACAGCACACAGAGGACGACTGGTCAAGACAGGTCCCAGGTCTGTGTTCCTTTATACTGGTCCACAGCACATAGAGGACGACAGGTCAAGACAGGTCCCAGGTCTGTGTTCCTTTATACTGGTCCACAGCACACAGAGGACGACAGGTCAAGACAGGTCCCAGGTCTGTGTTCCTTTTATACTCATGGCTCAGTGACTTTTCCATCCCTGGTCACAGTGCAGGCTGGCTGTTAGATTCATCAGCATACTTATACGTATACTGAAAAATGGGTCGCCTCACTCTTACCAACATGTGCGTGCGTGCGTCCGTGCGTGCGTGCGTGTGTGTTTACAGGGTCACTCACAGCAGGTGGTTTGATTAGTCCAAAGGGCAGCGTTAAGTGGTGTAAATGTTTAGTACATTATGTAAAGGGCTTTGGAGAAAAGCGCTAGGCTATAATATAAGTGCAGTCCATTTACCATTTAGACTGTGACTGGCAGAGACCCAACCAGCTTCAGTCCATGACTGATAAAAAATAAATAAAAAATGCTGTCAAAATCAACACTGAGGAAAACGTTCACCAGCATGTCGATCTGCTGCCGTCAGCGAATACCTTTAATGTAGAGGGAAAATTAAAACAGAAAACGTCAAAAGTATCCACACTTTTCCTGGGCTGTGTGTGCTCCAGTTCCTGTTGATTTCATTGGATATCATTGGTCATCTGACCAGTTTCATTGGCTTCCATTGGATCAAATCGACAGGAACTGGAGCACACACAGCCCAGGAAAAGTGTGGATAGGGCAGAGGTCATTGCCATGCGGTAGACTGTTTTTGTAAAAGAAAATCCATTTTTGCCACGGAAATACAAAATTAGCGGGCAATAATATTACCGGTTATAGAGATGTCCCGATACTGTATCGGTATCGGAAAAGTATCGGCGTCGGCCGTTGTTTGTCATATGGGCTCATATCGGTATCTGTGAATATGCCAGTCTGACCCCCCATCCAACCCCCGGGTTTGACATTATGGCAGGTGAATATAATGTTGGGGCACATGTGGAGTTTGCTTTGGAGTTGCCCAAACTGCAAACTGTGCACATTTTAGTGCACTTGTCTGCTATAAACACAACACGAGATATATAGTTAGATAGCTATAAACACAACACGAGAAACAAAGGGATAGACGTGAATGACCGTAACAGGTCTGTACTGTACACTCTGAGAGTGTACAAATGGACACTATATGGGTCCATTTGGTTCCATTTGTATATACACTCCGAGTTATGGTGGGTCCTTGTAGGTGAAACATTTCAGAACCACACTACTCTAGTGGACTCCTAACGTGCCATCCATTCCATAGTGTTGTAGTAAATCAGTCTCATATAATAGTGTGTAAAACAGAGAATCTAACATTTTCTACGAAAACAAGGCCATAAGTCTTTGCCACGGACTCGTTTTGTCCGTGTATACCGACATGTTGATGCACCCTGGTATAGAGCCTTGAGAGACTCCACTCCACAACGAATGGGGTTTAAAGGAGAATTCCATACTAAAAGGCTTTCTTACCTGTCTTTGTAGTTGTTACGTCCCCACCAAAGAGGTCCAGGTGTTATTTTGTGCAAAAGCTCCTTATTGGCTATTTCCCCTATACCATAAGCCCTAAATGAATTGCATTGAATGGAATGGGAATTGAATGGGGCTATGGGGTGTTGTTCTAATTCGCTTATTTCCTTCGCTCAAAATTATAATTTCTTTGTATATATCCTCTCTTCATAATGTAAATAATATCCCAAGCGGCACAGTTTACTACTTATTTCGATGGAAATAAGCGAACTAGCATAACACCCCCATTCAATTCCCATTCAATGCAATGCAATTCATTGAGGGCTTATGGTAGGGAAAATAGCCAATAAGGAGTTTTTGCACAAAAAAACACCTGGACCTCTTTGGTGGGGACGTAACAATAACAACTACAAAGAAAGGTAAGAAAGATAAGAAAGCATTCTAGCATGGAATTCTCCTTTAAGTGGCGACAGACAGCTGTGATTGTATTCAGACGTTGGAAGAATCAAAATGTGACTCTATACTGTATGTTTATGTTGTAAAAAAAAAAAGAAAAAGAACAGAAAAGAAAAGAAAAGAAAAAAGACGCACAAACTGATTTGAAGTCTTGTATAAGCGAAGGCAGTAACCATCTGATTTTATACTTGTTGCTTGTTGTTGCACGCAGTGTGCCGCAAGCCGAGAATAGCCGCTCTGCAAGCTCACAACGTGTCGTAGCATGACGCGTTGCGAGCTTGTAGATTTGGTATATTTCTGGTGCGCGACATTGGTGAGCAACCATGTACAAATCAGGCTGTCGCTGTGTTGCCCGCTGTCGTGCAATACTGTATACGATGATGAAGATTGTGTGTGTGAAGAACAAAGTGTTAATCAAATCAATGATAAATATAAGTGAATTATAACTAAATATATTAAAAAAAAAAGCAAATGATGGTATAATGATGCCAGAATGGCACACGAAAGAAGAAGAAAAACTATTTCGAATAGACATGATGTTCTCATAAGATGGTTTAATGTTGATTTGTTATGGATGTTTCTTTGTTGTTTTTATTTATTTTTCTAAATAAAAGCATTAATGAATGCTCAAACGCCGAGAATGTCTCATTGTGTCTCTTGTCAAGTATTGATTTGGGACTACAGAATATGTTAGTATGTTCTTGAAATATTTTGCCACTCAATTTTCTTCAAATTTACCCCATTTAGACCTGAGGATGATTCTACAAATGCCTTCTAAAAAAAAAGATCCTCAGTCCAAAAGAGTACAGTAACACTCAGTCAAACAGAGTACAGTAGGGCTGGCCCGCTTAGGGACGGGCCTTCATTGTCAGGTTAGAGCTCTAAGAATGTATTTTCCTCTCAGTTGGCTGACATGTTGTTTTTTGACATGGCTGCCAGTTCCCACCTGATGTCGTGTGGGAGTTCTGATTGGTCCAGAGCGTACTGAATAACGTCTAGCATACATAATATCTTAAGACTTGGACTCAAGTCTAAGATGAACAGCTCATCAGAGTTAGAGTACATGTGATCTCCTTTTAATCCTCCAAAGAGGATGATATGATCTCCCACAATGCAACAGCACATATTACGCATTGGACATGGTCCTTTCCCCTTGGGCTCAACCTTCTTCCAGGAGAAGGTCTCTGGACTGAATTTCCACACATCATTGAAGATCTGTTTAAAACTCCAGCCCCCAAATATGTACAGCTCTCCATTGTAGGTAAATGCTGAATGATAACAGCGTCCCGCTGGTCGAAGTTGAGCAGAAGGTGTGATCATCCACATGTTTGTCTCTGTGTCAAACACTCTGATGCTGTTGTAGATGCATCTTGAATTTGTTGATGCATGGCCCCCACCAAATACAAACATCTTCGTCCCGATGATAGTTGCAGAGTGACCCAATGAAGCAGGCGGTGGGGTTCCTCTGATGTTAATTAAAGACCAGACCATTGTGCTGGTGTCCAACTTGTACATGTCATTAGTCCTTCCTGACTGGAAGGATCCTCCATGGATAAACATGACCTTCTCCAACACACAGGCTGAGTGGCAGCACCTCGCCCTTGGAACAGTCCCAGAAACCCTGGGTTTGAACCATCTGTGGACGTCGACATCAAATGCATAAAGCACATTGTAGTACTCCCTTCCCAATGCCCCTCCCCAGATGTAGACTGTATCTTCAACCAACACAGCTGTGTGGCCGAAGCGTCCGGATGGAACCTCTGGGTGACCGTCTCCTCTTGCAGGTTCCACTGGAGGTAACTTCTTCCAGCATAAAGACACTGTGTCGAAGACATGGACGTCCATCTGTTCCATGGTGTCGCAGGTCCAATCATCCATACAGTAGCCTCCAAAGGAATACAGTTTGTTCCTCACTGCTACGGCAGCATGAAAGGCTTGATCTGGTCCTCCTGCTTTGGGAACGGTCCAAGACAACATCGCCCTGTCTGTCGGTCTGTCTGATTCTGTCTCTCTCTTGTTCTCTTCACTCTCTCTCTCTCGACGTCTACAGTCATTTTCAACAAGGTGCATCATCTTATATCTTATGTTGTGACATCATACGCGACACAAACTGTTACCATGCACGCCTTAATGACGATAATTTGTGCAGCTGTTCTTCATCTGCACCCTTTGAGCTGTTCACAGGCACGTATGCCTATCTGTGCCTGGGCTGGTCATGTATTGTATGTACAGCCCTGGTTCCCGCAGACCCATTTTTGTTTCATACATTTTGTTTTTAATCATTATTGTTTCAAAACATTTTCAAAAAACATTCCCAAAAAAAGATTTTCATGAATTAAAAACGATATTCAATGATTTTTCTTTTCAGTAATTTCATGAAGAAATCAAAGACAAATCTAAGAAATTCCATAAATTCCATAAAAAGGTTTGGAACCACTGATGTGCAGTATGTAGCCAATAGGAATAGGATTTTGTTAGTTTGTACACTATAGAGAATCTGTACTTGGATCCATGTATATTGGTTTGTCCACCTGACCAGAGAGCCATGCTTGTAATAATCTATAGAATCTTAGAGTTGTGTGAAGACCAATATTCAATCGTCAAAATCATTCAATCTCTGTTCAATCTCTGCAGGATGTCGCTTTACTGAAAGCGAGCGCTTCCAAACTCCAACACCCGCAAGGAATTTCTTGACATAAAGTAGCTCTCATAACATATCATTTTTATGAAGCAAACACTTAATTTGCATAAGTTAATAGTAAGCTTTTCGTACAGTTGTAATGTTGGTGCATTGGGCCTGGGCCGTGGCTCTGTCCCTCTATACAAAAATATAAAAAAAAATAAAGGCGGAAGCCGCAAAATAAATGTTAAGTTTGACGTAATTAATAAAATTAGTTGCATGTATAGGCGGTCAAATTGCGGCTATAGTTTCCGCACCCTGCCATTAACTAGACTAATGGTCTATTGAGTATTCAAACATGAGTATTCTGAACATTTTGAGCACCTCAGGAAATCTGTCGCACAAACCGTTTAGAAGATACTAGATAGTTTGAAGTAGCGGTCATTTAAAAAAGGGTGTGGTAATTTTCGGTTAAATTTTGCCTCGGATCATAGAGAATTTCTCACAGTTCCTAAGTTGTTCGCAGCGGTCATATTATTGTTAACTGTTATTATTATAACAGTTGAGATATGCTCTAAATTAAGTGCATGTACACATGTAACAGTGTTAACAAATACTTTCTTTAAAGTTCAATTATGTTAAACTTGGGACACAGCCATGGCTAATTTATTTCGTTTTGTATACAAATACATTTTATTTTGAAGGTGTTGCATTGTGGGTAATCCTAAGTACAGAGGAACTCAATACTGAGGGTAAGATGGTCTCCTGTTTGCTCAGGCACAAACAAATTAATTACAAACATCTCTAAGCTTCACATAAGTGGCCATGCAGATATGCACTCATGTTTACATAATGTTATTCAGTAACATTCGTTTTTTGTATTTCATGGTATGGAATTGCTTATTTCATTGTTTAAAAAAATCTTAGCCAGGTCCTGGAGTATATTATGCAATGCAGTGGAATTCCATTGTAGGCCTGAGGGAGGCCTGTTGTGCTTTAACTTGATGGTGTGAACAGACCTCAGGAAGATATAGCCTTCACGGCAGTGAGGACTATAATGGGCTATAATAAACAATAGAACAACGGTGTATAGGAGGTGAAAATGCAAGGCAAAGTTATACCATTTGCATTCAGTCAACAACAATTTCCATTGACTAGAAAACCTCTTCTGCAGGAGTGTTTTGAAATGTCTTTCATCCATCCATCCATGCATTCGTGCATAATGCATTCCTGGAATCTGCTGATTTACTAATCGGAAAAACCCCCGTAAACACAAACAATACGTTGTGCTGCATTGTATAAACCACTTACCATAAGCCCTGTATATACAAGCCCTTTGTTGTTGTGTGATAAAGTTCATGAGTCGCATGGCAACGCGTCGTGAGCTTGTAGATCTGCTCTCCCCCCCCCCCCCCTGCCTGCGCCTGACAAAATAGAGCAGCTTAAAATGGTTAACCCATTCTGACCTGAGATCAGATTCATACGAGGTTTCCACTGGACACACACTAGGTCTGATTAACCCATTCTGACCTGAGATCAGATTCTAAAAATGTCAGTCGTTCTTCGATTTTTCAAAGTGGCGCGCTACGAGCTTGTAGATCTGCTATTTTTCAATAGCTAAAGCATAACATGATGCTAACACCAAAATGGGTTCCCGTTCAGAATGGGTTAAAACACTGGCCAGCACAACAGATGACAGCTATGTTTATTTTTATTAATTTGATATGGACATAACAATATTGCATTGCTCATTGCACAGTTGTACAAATTGTAGATGCATCGTTTACAGTGTGTTAGCACACTTGTCTATACAATAATAACGCTGACATGAAAATTTTAATTATATCGTTCAGTAGCAAATTCAGATATGATGCAGAATGATGATGGTGATGACGGATAATCGGGTGATAAGTGAGCGACACCCACAGCCACAACAAGCCCCACCTTCAAACAAACGTGTGGGTGAATTATCGCGTGGAATGCCCTGACTGACCCCCTCCCTCAAAAAATGCAGATCACTTGCATCTTTTTAAAACAGGCCTGAGAATCCACCTTTCAGCAGGCTCAAGGGAGAGGAAATGACCCCCCCTCCACCCCCCCTTCCATTTCCCCTCAGCTGTATTTACACCAGACCAGAGGGAGTTCAACAGACCATGTGCAACCCAGATTCGGCAAACAAACAAGGGGCTAAATTAATTTCGCTCCTATGCCACCAAAATGTGGAACGCCCTACCAACGGTCATTCAGACATGTATGCAAATCCCTTGGCTCTCAAAGGGCACCTATATATACGGACGGCTGCAATTTCGAGGCCCCCGTCATTTTATTTTTTTATTTTTTTACAGTGTACGCTGTACACTGTACAGTATGTGGATTGATCAATTCTTGATATAAAGCTTCTAATAATTTATTCATGCACCAAAATCTATAAATAATAATAGTGTGCTATTAAGGCAACCGGCCGGTTCCACGCGCTGCACAAGGTGCCCTTTTTTCACTTGTGCACCTGCCCCTCCAAATGTCTGTGCACGCCACTGGTGAAATGTACCCATTCTGCAAACTGTTAATAAATACTTCAATCAATCAATCAAACAAACAAACAAACAAACAAACAACACACACACACACACACACACACACACACACACACACACACACACACACACACACACACACACACACACACACACACACACACACACACACACACACACACACACACACACACACACACACACACACACACACACACACACACACACACACACACACACACACACAAAACAAACAAACAAACAAACAAACAAACAAACAAACAAAGCATAAGTGTTTTATTTCTTTATTGATTGATGATTAGATTTTTTGTTTTGGTTTTGTTATGTTATGTTTACCTGCTGTGATGATATTGATTTTTGTTGTTATTATTCATGTCAGGAATTGATTGCAGGGGAACAACTTTGTTTTGGTACTATCCCTTGTGTTTGACTGTTGCTGTTTATACATTTTATCTTATAAACTATTCAATCAAACAATCAAGCAATGATGAAGAATAATGTAGTGATGAAATCTGGTGATTGACTTGGTTAATGGCTATAGGCCTGCTGGCTGCTGCCATATGGCCCCCTCTAGAGGCGAAAGGTCAGTATTGATGATGATGATGATTTGAATGATGATGATGATTATGCCCGATCAATGAGCGTGCATGCATGCGCGTCTCTCACAGAGAGAGAGTGTGTGTGTGTGTGTGTGTGTGTGTGTGTGTGTGTGTGTGTGTGTGTGTGCGCGCATGTTGTGCATGCAATGCATGTGTTGTGTGTTTGTGTGTGAGCGGACTCAGCGGTGAACTTGTTTGTGAAATTGTGAATGGGCTTGTTATGATGTCTGTGTGAGGATTGAGGAAAAGAAAAGAGATAAGAGAGAGAGAGAGATCTTTATATGGACTTCCGACGGTAGGGTACCGATTACCCGGAGGTAGGCCTCACACTTTTTTATGTCTGTTGACTGTTGGTAGGCAGCATTCCACATTTTGATTGTGGTGGCAACCCAAAGTTAACAAAATTGTGTTACTTTGATTGTGCCCATTGTTGTCTGATCTGATGGTGTTGTTGTGCGGCGTGTTTGTGTGTGTCTTTATGTTATTGAAGTGACTACAGCATGACGTAACGATATCATCCGCTCCAGACCACCGGGTTCACACGGCAACTCATGGTGACGCGAGTTTATTATTGAAGTAGTTTGTCAGCCTAGGCACTGACTAACAACACCATCAAGATAAGTACCCAAACCCAAAGAGTCAAAGACTAAAAGGTAAAAGCTGTAGGCTGCACACATAGGTTAGTGAGTTCTATACTGTAGGTGTAAGGCCAAGCTGAGCAGTTTGTTTTCAGATGTCTGAAGCCTTGTTTTTAATGCCTTTAATAAAGTGTACCAGCATGGGTGCATGCATAATATACTCATGTGGTCATGCCTCGAAAAGGTAACCCAGCCAGCAGGGGCTAATGTTCCCTCAGCCCTATGTTCCCTCATAACCATAGGAGTCAGTTAGCCCCTCTCGGAACCCCCTGGGTCAGCCCAATCCGAACCGAACCGGGCTGACCCGTAGGGTCCCTGGTCATGCTAAGATTTTCCAATGCGATTGTTGGAACGCGGATATAAAAAACTCAACCTTTCTTCGATCGGCTCGCTATTACCGCGCTTTGTATTGTGTTTGATTACGGATGTGCGAACTATAAGTACCTTACATACCTCTGATAAAATCTCCTGTGTCGCGGAAGCCGTTAAGTATTTTTAATCCATGTTTGATTAAAAATGTCGCTTGATTTCTTCTTGTTTATTTACCGTTTATTGTACCGCCTCCCGATGTGCGGTTGGCTTTGCGGGCTACGACCCTGCCTCTGATCTGCTCCGTCATAGCTATAGCACCACTAGCTAGCCAGATAGGCGGTACAATGAGGTGTCAATAAACAAGGTAGGAAGAAGCGACATTTTTAATCAATCATGGATTAAAAATACTTAACGGCTTCCGCGACACAGGAGATGTGTCGGTATGGTATGTAAGGTACTTATAGTTCGCACATTCGTAAGTCAATACATGAATAAACATGGTAAAAGCGCGCAGAAGTCCGTCTCATGGCGTGTTTACATTGTATTTGTTTGTGCGTAACTGGCGACAGCCCAGCGTGAAGCAGGACCCAATGCAGTAAAGTCATAAAAGTGTCAGAAACTTTACTACATTCGGGTTCTGCTTGCGGGGCTAGGAGTCAGTCATATAGGCTATAGCTCGGCAAAAGTCTTGTTCTTTGGTTGACTCTCCCTCTACTTTTGTAGCCATTTTGTCACTGGAAACTTGGAAAGATTGTCCTCTAAAATACAATGCAGGCTAGGTGATTTCTTCTTTAGGTTTATCCATTTGCAGTGTCACCAAATAATGGTGACACTGCCACATAAATGTGTGAAAGAGATGTCCTGGCCTTGTGTGTGAAAAAGATTAGCCAAGATTATGAACCCCGTTTATATTATTTTTTAAAACGAAACCCCCCAGATGTTGGTCCATTTTTCTTGCGGTCGATCTGTGTGTCAGTCAAGGTTGTGTGTGTGTGTGTGTGTGTGTGTGTGTGTGTGTGTGTGTGTGTGTGTGTGTGTGTGTGTGTGTGTGTGTGTGTGTGTGTGTGTGTGTGTGTGTGTGTGTGTGTGTGTGTGTGTGTGTGTGTGTGTGTGTGTGTGTGTGTGTGTGTGTGTGTGTGTGTGTGTGTGTGTGTGTGTGTGTGTGTGTGTGTGTGTGTGTGTCTGTCTGTCATTGTGGCTGATAAACAACCTAGAAAGACCTGAATGAGGGAATGTTGGTGGAAGAAGATATTGTGATGTTGCATTATGAACTGAAACACTTTTTTTCATTGGAATCATAAAGGAACATTACCGACGAAGGGACAAAAGATCAGGGTTTTATATTTTCCTATTCATTTGTAAATTGGAAGTCATGCACTGGTTGATTATTTGAATTCAATGATGAATTTGTTTGATTAATTAATCACACCGTGTTGTGGTTTAATTACAGTATAAATACCGTAATACTGACTCGGGTACAGAACCTGTATTTGATTCATTCCAGTAAGACGCCTGAGGGCGAGACGCGAACACGCATCCGTGCGTGCAGCACGCAACCGCCTGGGTGACGGCAGACTGCTGGGCGAGTGCTGGCGCTTTGGCATCTGTCTTGAGTGTACAGGGTTTGATGAGGTCAGATCAACATATGGAATGTCAGAACATTGAGTGAATAGAATATCTCGCACAAACCTGGAGAGAGATTTGAGTCTAAAGGCCTTGACAACATAGTCCGTTTTGTTCCTTGTGTGGGGGAGTCAAACGGACACACAAAACGCAAGCTTATTTTAT
>NC_137879.1:6581575-6611575 GCF_963924005.1 Protomyctophum bolini | reverse complement strand
GTCCACCGCACTGCACTGTCCACAACCGCTCTGCTGCTTCCACACGCAATGTTCACTGTTCATTCCATACTGTCCATACTGTACCGTGTGACACAATGTTCACTGTTCATTC
Source organism: Protomyctophum bolini (assembly GCF_963924005.1). NCBI lineage: Eukaryota > Metazoa > Chordata > Actinopteri > Myctophiformes > Myctophidae > Protomyctophum > Protomyctophum bolini. The sequence goes on along the minus strand of NC_137879.1, from coordinate 6,611,463 downwards.
CATACTGTCCGTACTGTACCGTGTGACACAATGTTCACTGTTCATTCCATACTGTCCGTACTGTACCGTGTGACACAATGTTCACTGTTCATTCCATACTGTCCGTACTGTACCGTGTGACACAATGTTCACTGTTCATTCCATACTGTCCGTACTGTACCGTGTGACACAATGTTCACTGTTCATTCCATACTGTCCGTACTGTACCGTGTGACACAATGTTCACTGTTCATTCCATACTGTCCATACTGTACGTGTGACACAATGTTCACTGTTCATTCCATACTGTCCGTACTGTACCGTGTGACACAATGTTCACTGTTCATTCCATACTGTCCATTCTGTACCGTGTGACACAATGTTCATGCCTGCACATTTGCGTGTTTGTGTGTGGGGGGTGTGTGGGGGGTGTGGGTGGGGGGGGTGCACAGTGGTGGGAAAAGTATAAGTACTCAAATATTTTACTAGAGTTGTTTCCGACACAGATAGTGCTATCAGTTTCTCGGTGCCGATATAGCACCCTCAAGCACTCGGTACTCGGAAACCGGCCACGATACTCTGACCTGACTCCTGAGTATATATACTCCTGAGTACCATGATACTCTGACCTGACTCCTGAGTATATACTCCTGAGTACCATGATACTCTGACCTGACTCCTGAGTATATACTCCTGAGTACCACGATACTCTGACCTGACTCCTGAGTATATACTCCTGAGTATCATGATACTCTGACCAGACTCCTGAGTATATACTCCTGAGTACCACGATACTCTGACCTGACTCCTGAGTATATACTCCTGAGTACCATGATACTCTGACCTGACTCCTGAGTATATACTCCTGAGTACCATGATACTCTGACCTGACTCCTGAGTATATACTCCTGAGTATCATGATACTCTGACCAGACTCCTGAGTATATACTCCTGAGTACCACGATACTCTGACCTGACTCCTGAGTATATACTCCTGAGTACCATGATACTCTGACCTGACTCCTGAGTATATACTCCTGAGTACCATGATACTCTGACCTGATACTCCTGAGTATATACTCCTGAGTACCATGATACTCTGACCTGATACTCCTGAGTATATACTCCTGAGTACCATGATACTCTGACCTGACTCCTGAGTATATACTCCTGAGTACCATGATACTCTGACCTGATACTCCTGAGTATATACTCCTGAGTATATACTCCTGAGTACCATGATACTCTGACCTGATACTCCTGAGTATATACTCCTGAGTATATACTCCTGAGTACCATGATACTCTGACCTGATACTCCTGAGTATATACTCCTGAGTATATACTCCTGAGTACCATGATACTCTGACCTGACTCCTGAGTATATACTCCTGAGTACCATGATACTCTGACCTGACTCCTGAGTATATACTCCTGAGTACCATGATACTCTGACCTGACTCCTGAGTATATACTCCTGAGTACCACGATACTCTGACCTGACTCCTGAGTATATACTCCTGAGTACCACGATACTCTGACCTGACTCCTGAGTATATACTCCTGAGTACCATGATACTCTGACCTGACTCCTGAGTATATACTCCTGAGTACCACGATACTCTGACCTGACTCCTGAGTATATACTCCTGAGTACCATGATACTCTGACCTGACTCCTGAGTATATATACTCCTGAGTACCATGATACTCTGACCTGACTCCTGAGTATATATACTCCTGAGTACCATGATACTCTGACCTGACTCCTGAGTATATATACTCCTGAGTACCATGATACTCTGACCTGACTCCTGAGTATATACTCCTGAGTACCATGGTACTCTGACCTGACTCCTGAGTATATACTCCTGAGTACCATGATACTCTGACCTGACTCCTGAGTATATACTCCTGAGTACCATGATATACTCTGACCTGACTCCTGAGTATATACTCCTGAGTACCATGATACTCTGACCTGACTCCTGAGTATATACTCCTGAGTACCATGATACTCTGACCTGACTCCTGAGTATATACTCCTGAGTACCATGATACTCTGACCTGACTCCTGAGTATATATACTCCTGAGTACCATGATACTCTGACCTGACTCCTGAGTATACCAAAACATCCAATTAGGACACTAGGCTGAACGAATGCAACGGGAGCCAAGTCTGACCCAACACAAATCGCCCAAAAACAGCCAATCTACGAGCATAAAGGACAAGTGTAGATCGGACATCCATCTGATCCGCATCTATGAGGAAAAAAAGGGGGTAAAATAAGTGGTTACTGAAGAATAATGAAGTACTCGACGTATCGGTACTCGGTATCGCCAAGTACTGAAAATGAAGTGCTTGTATACTCGTACTCAGTCTGAACAAAATGGTATCGGGACAACTCTATATTTTACTTAAAGGAAAAGTATCAATACTTCCAATATGGAAATACTAGCTGTTACAAGTGAAAGTCCAGATTGAATTCAAAATGTAATTGAGTAAAAGCACAAAAGTATTGGCATCAAAAGTACCAAGAGTAAAAGTGCTCATTATGCAGTGTCCCATTTCATTCATTTAAAATATATGTATATATAGCAGATCTATAAGCTCACAATGCGTCTCGATGTGACACATTGTGAGCTTATTGATTGGCTATTTTCAAATGTATGCATGGCTGTATACAGCCACCACTATAGTGGTTTCTGGGGATGGGAACCCCTCTGGTGTTTTAACCATTATTTTAAACTTTTATCTATTGGAAAATAGCAGATCTACAAGATCATAGCGCGGCACCGATAATGTTTTTGACGGCCCGTCGCGGCCCGGTCGCTTGTCGCGTTAGTAGTAATCATACTTCCCGTTGTTGTCGATCCCCTCGGGGGGGTGTTTTGGCTACATCTAGCTACTTCTAGCTACTTCCAAAAAAAGGCACGGAGCAACCTTGAAATCGGCCCTAAAGCAACAAATCAAAATCAGTTTTAATGTACATTTTTTAATAATAATCAACATCTATAAAGTAACCAGTAACTAAAGTTTTCAAATAAATGTAGAGGAGTAAAAAGTGCAATATTTGCCTCTGAGATGTAGTGGAGTAGCAGAAAAAGTACAGATAATTGGAAATACTCCAGTAAAGTCAAAGTACCACAACATTGTACTTAAGTGCAGTACTTAAGTAAACGTACTAAATACTTTCCACTACTGTGTGTGTGTGTGTGTGCGTGTGTGTGTGTGTGCGTGTGTGCTTTCGTGAGCCTATGCATGCTTCAGTGTTTATCAGTGAGATAGCGTGTGTGACATTGGTGTCATGCCGGTCTGTCAGTTCGGGCCTCCCGACAATCTATTAGTTTATTGTTTTGTCATCCCAGCAAAGGCCCTCAGGGCTTTGTTCCGCGTCCAACATGACATCGTGTACTGTTGGACCTCTCTGCGTTTTATCCTTCTCGGGCTCTGACAGGCAGACATAATAATAATAAAACGCGGCCGCTTTAGATGTGACAATTCAGGGTGACATTACAGTTTGATAGCTATGTATGCCCTGGCTGACGTCGTTTTGGATTTCAACCTTAACTTCTTTTCCTAGGTCGGGAGCAGTACTTAGTTTAGACAGTTTTTTGGTTTAGACTAGTCAGTGGTTAGACCAGACATTAGTCCTACAACTACAACCTATCTGAAACCCTCACCCTAAACCTAACCTCCCACGGGGCAGCAACCTAAACCTAACCTTAACCCATGTCTAACCAATGACAAGTCTAAACTAAGTATGCACCCCCCTGGGTCCTAATTATGGACGTTGGAAAGAAGAGGAGTTGAAGCCACTGACTTCCTCACATCTTGTTAGCCCCGACTCATGATTATTGCGTTATTATTGTTTGTTTTTCGGTGGCTAAAACTATGACGAAGAATGTTCCGTCGATTTGCCATTTTTTTCCACTGGCGAGAAACTCAACAAAAACTAAGCTATGACGACTAAAACCGAGACTAAATATATTGGCAATTCTGTCAACAAATAAAAACTGGACTAAAATGTTAGGGAGGGACTATAGTGGAGAAGACATCAACTAAGGCCCACCAAAAAGATTGTTTTGTCGACAAAATCAACTTTTTTGTCGGCTAAAACAAACTTTTGAGATGACTAAAACATGACTAGAACTAAATTACATTTTATTCAATAGACTATGACTAAATATAGTAGCCAGCAACTATGTAATGGACTGTTGGGTGGATAAAGTTTTTAAATAAAAGCATAGCGTAACAATTTTGGGTTTGTTTTTGGCAGCACATTTTGTTTTAGTCATAGTCTCTTGAATAGTTTTCATTTCGTTTTAGTCACCGGGAATGTTTTAGTGTTAGTCTAGTTTCAGTCGACTAAATATCATAAGATTTTAGTAGACTAATTCTACAGTTGATTTGGTCGACTAAAAATGTATTTGGGCTGGCCTTGATGCTGTCGTAATGACTGATTTTACACGTGCTGAAAATAGCAGTTCTACAAGTAGATCTGCTATTTTCAGCATGCAACCAAGTGTAAAATGACTTACACGTATATACAGAGCAGAGTATTATGTCCACTAGTCCCTTCCTAACATTTTACTCTAGTTTTCATTTGTTGACGAAATTGACAATTATATTTAGTCTTAGTTTTAGTCATCGTAGCTTAGTTTTCATTTTGTTTCAATGTAGTTGACAAAATCAACACTGATGTATAGGTAAAGAATTGGCTTGGATTAAATATTTGGCTCATTTGTTGAAGCTAGCCGTCTTTTATATGACGAATTATATGCTTGCAATTCGTCACGTTTTGTGGCCCGTGCTCAACGTGCTCATATATAATAGCAATATGCAAAGATGGAGGTCTTGAAGTGTATGATTCATGTGAAAAGATGCGTCGTTGTGTGATGTATGTGCGGTGGCCGAACGTCTCTAAGTACACTTTGCTTAAGTAGGCCTACTGTACTTCAAGTAAGATTGTGAGTTATTTGTACTATACTTACTGATTTCCAATGCTTTTTTATTCTACTGAACTACATTTCGCATCCAAATATTACTCCACTAGTACATTCATTTAAAAACCTTTAGTTACTTTGGAGATTTTGATTGTTACTACAAAACATACATTAACCACTTCAGCCCTATATATATATACATTTTGGCCATTTGAAAATAGCCGACCTACAAGCTCACAGCTTGTAGATATGCTATTTTTATACTGTTAAGTATTTTTAGTACATTTTGAATTCCGGACTTTTACTTGTAACGGGAGTATTTCTACATTGCAGTATTGATACTTTTACTTATAAGTAAAACATTTGAGTGCTTTTTCCACCGCGCTGTACGTGTGACGTACGTGTGTGTGTGATTGAGTCGAGAGCCTTGTGTCACACACCCCCCGAAACGTCCGTCTCCACACTTCATTAGTACAATCACATGCGCACTCAGCGCTCACCTCACCCCCACCCCCCCCCCACCCCACCCCACCCACACAAAGAAACTCATACATATTTGATGCACAAGAAAATATTAATGAATGGACGAGAAAAACACCAATTTGAGGTGAGCAAAAAAAAGGCGGGGGGGAAAAAAAGCCTTTATTATAAAATATGGCCCATGAAAATAACTAAGGAGAGGAACATAACTGTAGAGAGTGCTCAGGTTTGCAGATAGCAGAGGCACTCTAGTGCATATGTGTATGTAATATATACATTACATAAGTATAGCACAGTACAGCGAGTGCCTGGATGGGAACCGCAAGGTTGCCAGTTCGAACCCGGGCTCCCCCAGAGTTACTGTCGAAGTGTCCTTGAGCAAGACACTGAACCCCTAATTGCTCCCGATGTGCTAGTTGGTGCCTTGCATGGTTTCCGCTGCCATCGGTGTATGAATGGGTGAATGTAATGCACAATCTATGTAAAGCGCCTTGGATAAAGGCGCTATATAAATGCACCATTTACACTGCAGGTAAATAAAGTCAAGAGAGAGAGAGGGGGGGGGAGTCGAGGGGGGAGGGGGGCTCTCAAGTGAGTGTCGGTAGCAGCTGACGGCATGGGGGGAAGAGGGGGAGGGGGCTATGGGGGGGGGGGGGGGGCAGTGCAGGGTCAAACTGAGCGAGGTGGCCAGGCAGGCATTTCAAACGGTGACTCTTATTTTTAACTCCGTTTTAACGACTTGCCTGTAAGCCTAGACTAAAGTATGGCTACCAGAGATGCGAGATCCTTGCATGCTCTGTAATGCTGGCGCACTCCAAACCTGGTGCTGGTGCTATAAAACATGATTTATTTTATACTCCCCCATCGCTGATCGCACGGTTGTTTTTCAAGGAGAACACAACTTGGTTTTTTTTTCCCCCAAGCTGCTATATAACTTGAAAATCGGTTTACTTTCGGCAAACGACACTATATCGTACTTTTGAACTATTAATTTGGCATGATCGAGGGCCTTTACACACACTGGGGGGTGTGTTCTGCATTTTCAGGCTGTTTATTCACCAGTGGCGAATAAACAGCCCGAAAATGCTAAATAATCGATTCAAAACTTAATATAGAAGGTGAGCCATTCATTCGTACAGGTTGGTGCCTTTATTTGCGGTGTGGAAGCTTAAGGTCTTTGCTCACCAGGAGCGTAAATGCTAAAGCAATCATATCACAATAGCAAATCATTGGTAGATCAAGTTAAAAAATAAATAAAAGGGTGACTGGCACTATGTATGTATGTAATAAGATAACATAGTTTCATGAGCTGCAGCATTTAACTCCAAATATCTGCTTTTGGAAATAAATGGACACTTTTGTGGCAGTGATTACGTTATGTTTAGAGGGGGAAGTATACTGGTTGACTCAACATGACATATTTGTATTCGGTTCAGGCCACACTGGAACTTCAATCCATGCAGGCCAAAGTCCACGATGAATATTAATAATGCGCCCTTGCCTGTCACAGATATAGGGCTCATCTGTGAGTGGTCGATAGCAGGGTGGTGCTGCCAACAATGCCAATGCTGAAACAAAATATTTGCTTGGGCCACATGGTGTTTCCCAAAACCCCTGGGCTTTTCCATGCCAAGGAGACAGAGAGTCAGAGACACACACACACACACACACACACACACACACGCTCGCGTGCGTCTCGGCCCCCACTTGGAAAAGCAGTGGCTTAGCCCTATTTTAGTGCTTACTGTTAGAGCTACTTTAACTCATGCATATATAGCTTTCCCAAAGCCGTAACTGTCTTTATCGACTAGCGAACACATTGGGTCAGCGTTTCCGTATCAAAGTGTCCCTGTTTGCTGGCAGTGATGAGCTTGATAAGGGACTTTGCGTATTAGCGTTGCTGCGCCTCCACTTAGCCTATTGGCTTATCCAGCCCTCCGGGCCTCCGGGTATCGGCCTCAGGGATTTCTTATAATGATGCTGCCTCAGCCTTTCTCCGTTTTAAGGCGTATATATAATCTAATGCATCTTCATTATGCCAAGTTGCACTTGTTGTAACCTATTACATTTTGGAGAGAGTAAAGGGTTCGGAGCGTTGGTCTCACACAGGTCACTGTACGACGTGTCACACAAACCAAGGCCTGGGGAAGTGCAACACATTTTTTAACACATTTCCACAACGTGGCATCCCTATTTTCTGGGGTAGTGCCATATTAGGTAGTTTTCCACCATTTTCCAAGCTGCTCTCAATTTGTCATCGTGCAATGTGTTGTGAGCTGTATGACAAAGTACTACATCAGTGGATAAATAGAAGTTTGAAACGCTTGAATAATAATAATTGGAAATCACAATTCACAGCTCAAGCTGCTGTTTGTGATGACACGTTTTAACCAAATGTACAGTAAAGTGTGTGTGTGTGTGTGTGTGTGTGTGTGTGTGTGTGTGTGTGTGTGTGTGTGTGTGTGTGCGTGCGCGCGTGTGCATGTGTGTGTGTGTGTGTGTGTGTGTGTGTGTGTGTGTGTGTGCGTGTGTGTGCGTGCGTGCGTCCGTCCTCGCATTCATCCCTAGAGCAATAGTTCAGTAGTAGTTCTCATAACTTTTTATTTATTTATTTGGAACCCGTGTGGCTCCATGTGTACACTGTCAGAGATATACAAACATCTATAAGTGTCCCATTTGGTTCTCAAAACTCTCAAACACTTTGGCACGGAGACCCTTCTAGAAGCCTCTCAAGGACCCCTGGAGGGGTGGGGGTGTGAGGGTGGGTCTCTGGACCAAACTGGGGTGGTCCCCGACTCCCCACCCCGGACTAGAGGAATGGGTGACACATGCTTCTTGAATAGTTCTGTCTTGTTGACCACCCCGACCCCTCTCACCTTCAGATAATAGCCTTGTCCCTATGTTGACCTCCCCGACCCCTCTCACCTTCATAGATAATAGCCTTGTCCCTATGTTGACCACCCCGACCCCTCTCACCTTCAGATAATAGCCTTGTCCCTATGTTGACCCCCCCTCTCACCTTCATAGATAATAGCCTTGTCCCTATGTTGACCCCCCTCCTCTCCCTCCATGATAACAGACCTCCTGTCGTCCAGTTGACCGCCTGAGTCCTGAGCCCTCTCTAGTGTTGTTTTTGGCAGCAGATTTTTGTTTTAGTCATAGTCTCTTGAATAGTTTTCATTTAGCTTTAGTCATATTTTAGTCTAGTGTTAGTCTAGTTTTAGTCAACTAAATGTCATAAGATTCTAGCCGATTAAATCTACAGTTGATTTAGTCAACTAAAATGTATTTTGATGCCTTGATGCCGCCATAATACATCTCTGCACTGAAAATCGCGCTGCGATGCGTTGTGAGCTTTTAGATCTGCTATTTTCAGCATGCAACCAAGTGTAAAATGACTTGTACTGGATCTCTTGTCCACTAGTCCCTTCCTAACGTTTTAGTCTAGTTTTTATTTGATGATGAAATTGTCAATACATTTAGTGTTAGTTTCAGTCGTCATAGCTTAGTTTCCATTTAGTTTTCGTCAGTGAAAAAAGGTATAGTCGTGGAACATGTTTGGTCTTAGTTTTAACACCACTGGCCCTCTCCCCCTCTCCCTCCACAGATAACTCCGGGCAGCAAGGCGGCAGGGGGCAGCCTGGCCCAGGGTGACGTCATCTCAGCCATCGACGGAGTCACCACCGATGGCATGACGCACCTGGAGGCTCAGAACAAGATCAAGTCGGCCACGAACAACCTGAATCTCGCCATGCTCAAGTAAAGCTTTTGGTTTTGTTGTGTTCATTTGAAAAGTCATAAACTATTGGAGGATATTTACAATTTACCATTTAGGCATTGATTGATTGATTGATTGATTATTAGACAGAAATGTAAACAGCCAAACTGAGTACAGTCAGTGTGTTTGACTCACACTTTTTCTAAAAGGATGCATGGCACCAAATCAAGTCCTTGTGGTCTTGTTTCCATTCGGGTCCTTATATGTACAGTGTATATTCAATTCATAAGCTTGACATGAAAAATAACATTCACACAATTCAATATCACAAAATATAAAGCACAGAGTGGCAGAGGAAAAAAAAGAGCAGACCCTCTTAATCCAGGGCGATTTACAGTAACCAAGGAAAACAAATGGCAATAGTACTCTAGGATCATAGGTAAGCCAAGAACCTCTCATGTAACATGCTACATGACACAATGAAGTCCAGGACGTACAGTACAGTATGTCCATTGTGGTCCTCTTACACAGAACAAGTACATCTCATAACGCAAGTCACATATTGTACAATAAATAAACAAAATATTTCAGACAAGACGTAACATTTAAACTGACCTAAACAGCCCTTCATATCCTATAACCTAAAAAAAAAAACTTACTCTGTAACAATAACCAAGTCTTTTGTTATTATTCGTGGTGTTGATTGTAATGAAGTGTTGCTGTATGCTCTGTTGTTTTATAATGTATTTAATTGTTCACTGTTTCTGTGATCTTTACCAGCTGCTATGCAATAACAAGCTAGTCCTCTAGTGGTCTAGTCCAGCTGCTTTTCTCATTGGCTGAAGTATGTGCGCACCGCAAATATGTCCACAGAGGCAGTTATAGCGGACCCCCGCATTTAATAATAACTGCAGCTGGTATTTAATAGATTTTTTATCAATTCTTGTTTATAAATAAAGTAGCAATAAACAGAAAAGTAGAAGAAGTCGGTTTAACTGAAACATGCAGTCGGATATTTTAATTTTCAAATGACGGAAGTGGTTAATGTATAGGTTTTGTAATAATCATCCAAATCTGCAAAAATAACTAGTAACTAAAGAGTGTAGTTAAAATACCTGAAGAATACCTCAAACATTGTACTTAAGTGGGCGACGGGCGTGCTGGCTGGGTACAGTACTTTTAACCCATTCTGACCGGGCACCCATTTTGGTGTTAGCATCATGTTATGCTTTAGCTATTGGAAAATAGCAGATCTACAAGCTCATAGCGCGCCACCGAGTGGCGCGCTACGAGCTTGTAGGTCTGCTATTTTTTGAAAAATCGAAGAACGACTGACATTTTTTAGAATCTGATCTCAGGTCAGAATGGGTTGATCAGACCAGTGTGTGTCCTAGTGGAAACCTCGTATGAATCTGATCTCAGGTCAGAATGGGTTAAGTGGGCGACGGGCGTGCTGGCTGGGTACAGTACTTTTAAGTACAGTACCTGAGTAAATGTACTCCGTTTTATGTACTTTACACCACTGCTGATAAGTGGTTTTGTCTCATAAAGTGTCTCTGAGTCGATATCAGAACCCAGCAGGTGTGTTGATATCAGAACCCAGCAGGTGTGTTGGCGGTCTGCATGCTAAAGAGCCTGGTTCTGTTGTGTTGTGTCCTCCAGGTCAAGGCGTGCCGCTGCTTATCCCACATCAGCACCCTCCAGAATGGACTCCCCCCTGACCGTTATCCCACACCAGAAGGTACAGAAACCTATATAAACCATTGATAAGTACCCATTACATGCATGGGGTACTTACTTTATTAGAGGGTGGAAACGACGAGGCGAAAGGAATCAAATCAATCAAAACTGTGGAGTGATGAGAAGGGGCATGGAAGGGAGGTTGGAGTTAAGCTGGGGAAAGCCATACTGAAGAGGGTTGGAGGGGTGGAGGCTTCTCTGAGACTATTGGGGAATGGGGAGTGCATTCCACAGGGTTGTGTTGCAGCAAAAGCCCTATCGACCCAGGAACGGTACTTGGTCCTGGGGACCTCGATGAGGTTTGCGTCACCTGATGGAGTGAGATGGCGTTTTGAGGAGGTCGAAGGCCTCATTCACACCTAAAAGACACCTGTCTTGTCCGTGCCTTGTGTCTTGTCCGTGTTTTTATGGCCGCTCCAATGCATTTCCAATGGAAGTCACATGGTTTGACATGTACACATGTTTGATGGGGGGGAAGGGGGAAAGAACACAGCCATCAAACAAGACTGTCTTGTCAAACCATGTGACTTCCATTGGAAATGCATTGGAGCGGCCATTAAACACAAGACAAGACAAGACACAAGACAGGTGTTTTTTAGGTGTGAATGAGGCCGAAGAGGTAGGGAGAGCCAGATTGTTCCGAGCCTTGTAGGTGTTGAGTAGTATTTTGGCAACACCAAGTCGATTCACTTACCACAATAACAAGAATGTATGCAACACTTCCCAATTCCTTACCTGGTGCAATGCGTAGAAACGTTACACATTACAAACAAGTCGAGACAAATCCATGCAGAAAATATACGTATGTATATGTATTTGTGTTTCTGTTGTCTGTGTATGTGTGAATCTATGATGTTTTGCAAGAATGTCACAAAAACCTCAAGCAAGATTTCAATGGCTGACTCCTGCTGCCCTCTAGTGCACAGTATTCAAACTGCAACTGCACCATATTGAAAGGCAGCTGGGGAGAGTCGGATGTCAACAAGCCACAAACGTCAACCAACAACAACCTTTATCTGTCCAGCTGTCTGTATCTCTTTTTGTCTCTGCCCTCTATTAGAGCTGCACGATAATAGGTTTAATTAGGTTTGCTGCCAACGTACAACGCAAACAACGATAAGCCTACTGAAGTGGTTCTCAAACCCTTTTAATTTCAAGGACCCTCATAACTCTGAGAGCGTACAAAAATTTCTACAATCTCAGAGACCCCCTAAGGGCCCATTGAGAATATATACAGCAGTATATACCATTTATTGCAGTTCAAAGAAGCTAATTTATATATTGCGCAGCCCTAGTGTCCTACATGTTCCCATCTCTTCCTCCTTTTCAAGGAGGTTGAACAGGAGATCATAAAAAAGGATGAGGCCACTGCCGACGAACCCGAAATGGAGGAGCCGGTGTCTTGTGGAATCCGCCTGGCCAGAAGGCCTTCCGTTAAGTACGTCTTCCAAACGCCGGCGAAAAAGCAGCCGGAACCGGAAGCCGCTCCACTGCCCCAGCCTCCTCCCCGTCCGAGTCCCATCCCGGTCAAACCCCCCGTCTTCCAAACGCCGGCGAAAAAGCAGCCGGAACCGGAAGCCGCTCCACTGCCCCAGCCTCCTCCCCGTCCGAGTCCCATCCCGGTCAAACCCCCCGCCGCCGCCGCCACCGCCTCCCCTCAGTCGCCTGCGTCGGCTCAGCCCGGCCCGCCGCGCGGCCAGTACAACACCCCCATCGGCTTGTACTCTGCCGAGACGCTTAGGGAGATGGCCGCCATGCAGGGGAAACTAGGCGAGGCTGGCAGCAGCAGACTGTCACTACCAGGGTAGGTGGCTTATGGGGGCCTCCTATTATGTCACAGAAGAATCTCTTAACAAATTCTAACTTGGGTATATATATATACCCGCTACCTATACCCGGCCGTCAGCCCTCCCACCAACACACCTGAGCTAACCTCCACGCCAAACACTGGGCGGGTGATGTCACTCTGCACTTGACTTTGCAGGTTGTGTGCTCCTGTCCTAACTCATGTGTCACAGTCACTTGCCGAGACGGATTGGGCAGAGGGCATGCCATGATAATAACACTACCTACACCCCAGTTCATATTAACAGTCGGCGGCAGTTGTGATAAAACGGACACTCTGAACATTCCGTCGCTATCTCTGGGATACATTCCTGTGTGTGTGTGTGTGTGTGTGTGTGTGTGTGTGTGTGTGTGTGTGTGTGTGTGTGTGTGTGTGTGTGTGTGTGTGTGTGTGTGTGTGTGCCCCCGTGCGCTATTCCTGGAACGCACACAGGAACACTCCTGGCCCGTCTCCAGGTAACTCGGAGCAGGGCAGGGCGAAAGCGAAAGGTGACCTATGGGGCTGCAGGGTCGTCTGAGGAGCTGTGTTACAGCCACATCCACCAGCTTCATTATGGAAGCTTATATATAACCTGCTTCGACCTCATCCTTCTCATTCCATCGACTTGTCAGTCGATAACATTTCTTTTTTCAAAATAATAGTAATGGTGGAGCAGTGAAATTCTCAAAAAGAGTAGTTGGGAGCAGTTAAGAGTTACATAACCGGTAGAGAGACCGGTAGAGCGCTGGCTGGATGGCAACCATGAGGTTCCCAACCCAGAGTTAGTGTTGAAGTGTCCTTGAGCAAGACTTTGAAGTGCTAAATGCAACCGTGCAGGTTGGTTCCTTGTGTTGTGTGTGCGCGTGTGCGTGTGTAATGCACACGCACACGTGTAAATCTAAAGTGGATAAAAGTGCATTCACCATTTATTCACCATTTACAAGAAACAACAGTTGAACAATATTACACGAGAAGGTGTTCTTTATCGTCATTAATGCACAACTGCGATGCCGTATCCGAAAGGTATCGCAGAAGCGCATTAATGGCGATTACACTCTCTATCTCTCTGTAATATTGCAATTATACAACAGTTAGATAATCGCCATATGACAGATGTAGTCACTACGACCACAAATATCGCAAGAAACTAGCTAGCCTAGCCACCAAGGTTGCTGCGTTTGCTTTGGCAGAAAAAAAACACAGCTGAAATCTTTGTTTTGAGTATAGGTGTTCCTTTGCGCTGGTTTTTTAGGAACGGCTAGAAGCTGTTTCAACCAATCAGATTGCTTCCTCAAACAACCTGTTGTATAATCTACAATACTGCATGGCTACAAGTATGTCTAGTGTATGCACTGAGGTACATACAGTACAGTACAGTACAGTGTGTGGATACTGTACACTGATCAGCTGGAGGCAAGGTGGGGGCTTTTCTCTGAAGGAGTTCTCGGCTCTCGGCATGGGAGGGGGTGATCAGAGAGGTTGATTAAGGCCGTAACCCGCCCGCCGCCTATAGGGGCGGGGTCTAATTTGTGACATATGGGCTGTATTTTGCGTGTCTTAAGTACCAGGTCTTATTCCCTAACTTGAGTAAACTAAAGACCTGGAGGCGTGAGCAATGCCATTTGCCTATTCTGAGTGTCCCAAGAGCATTGATCACGCCTCCAGGTCTTTAGTTTACTCAAGTTAGGGAATAAGACCTGGTACTTAAGACACGCAAAATACAGCCCCATAGGCTCCAGTATCAATCTCCACTAATCTCTTTGCCCTCTGATCTGGCCACTGTAAATGTTCAGCCCGACCGTATGACTGGGAAGAGGAACATACCACCTGATGAAGATGATGCTGATGACACTTTGATTGATTGATTGATTGCTTTATTAACAGTTTGCAGGGGAAAAAAAGCACATGAGAGTACAGTTCAATACAAGGTCTGCTATAAGAGGATTTATGGACTCATGGCTTGTTTCCATTGAGGTCCTTCCTATTCAATTAATTAAGGTTAACCACTGAAGCGCTCTTTTATATTCGTGTCGAACGACGGTGTCGCACGTCATGGAATTGGCACACCTTCCGAGCTCGTTGTGAGCTCTGCACTTTTGTGGGAAAATGTGGTAAGATTTGGGGTACATTTTTGAAAACCTTTGACGTGTAGAGTGCTTAAAGGGCTGACCCTCACTGGGACACACATACACACGCACGTGCGCGTGCACGCACAGGGGAACAGCTGTTGGTCACCATCATGGAATGTCCCTCTCTGGTTACCCACCATCATGCCAAATCCCCTGGATGTCCCACAGATAGATCTCCCATCTCTATATCCGTACCGCCAACCACCGGCACGGAGACAACCTCCACGTGCACCACCATGCGCGCGTGGCTCTTACCTAATACCACAGCTTAGAGTATGTTACATGTATGTGCGTGTGTGTGTGTGTGTGTGTGTGTGTGTGTTCATACTGTATAGTTAGTTAGTTTAATTTATTGTCCACGTGTGGAAATTTGTCTTCGGTCTCAACAGTAAAAAACAAACAGTTACAACAACAGCAACAACACTTAACACAATTATTTTCTCATGGCAAAAAAGTGCAGGACAACAGTGGCAAATACACTGGAAAAACAACAAATCTAGCGAGACATGGTATCATTTAGTGCCTTAATGGCATTTGGTATGAAGGAAGTATGTGTTCTGGCCACTGTGTGTGAGCCTATGTGGGTTTTATGTCACCATACCGATCTGTATAATTCAGTGGTAGAACGTAACGAAGTACATTGACTGTGTTTAAGAGGCTCATGTTTGAGATGCTGTGATGCCATATTGAACATTTTGCTCATTTATATACTTCTACCGCTCTAATTATGTTGACGGCAAATGTCGTGCGTGTTCATTTTCATTCAGTTAGTTTTTCAGATTCAGGTGAACCATATTGAGTATCGGTTTGCAAAGGGTAGAGCCCACATGCACTCCACACACCCCATTAGCTACACAAACGTCTTTATTTAATGAAGTCGTTTTGTACCTATTCAGGTTCTATAGCCCCATAGGTTCTACCCCCATAGCCCATCACCCAGCAGTCCATGTGTTCTACCCCATAGCCCCATAGGTTCTACCCCCATAGCCCATCACCCAGCGGTCCATGTGTTCTACCCCATAGGTTCTACCCCCATAGCCCATCACCCAGCAGTCCATGTGTTCTACCCCATAGCCCCATAGGTTCTACCCCCATAGCCCATCACCCAGCAGTCCATGTGTTCTACCCCATAGCCCCATAGGTTCTACCCCCATAGCCCATCACCCAGCAGTCCATGTGTTCTACCCCATAGCCCCATAGGTTCTACCCCCATAGCCCATCACCCAGCAGTCCATGTGTTCTACCCCATAGCCCCATATGTTCTACCCCCATAGCCCATCACCCAGCAGTCCATGTGTTCTACCCCATAGCCCCATAGGTTCTACCCCCATAGCCCATCACCCAGCAGTCCATGTGTTCTACCCCATACTGTAGGTTCTATACCCCCTACCTACCAAAGTTACCTCAATGTTGAGTATCAACTACTTTTGGATGTATAGATTCAGTACTGACACAACTGAAATGACGAGGCGATCACACAAGTTACACATTAATGCGTCAATAATTATAATGTAAAAAGTAATATTATTCTGACTATTCTGCATAATTAGTATTGTTATGTTCAGCTTTTTGTTGATTTTCAGTAGATTTTGGCCTTAACGCATTTTGGGGCGGGAACCCCTTTTGGTGTTAGCATTATGTTATGCTTTAGCTATTGAAAAATCGAAGAACGACTGACGTATAGAAACATAGCTTTTTCAGAAAACTGTCAGGACGTAGAAGACATTTTTAGAATCTGATCTCAGGTCAAAATGGGTTAATATATACTTGAATACGAATTTGAATAGCAGGAGTAGTTCTTAGTAACATTTCCAATGGTATATGGTTAGTGTTTCTCCACTCGTGGTATTACTACTCCTACTTCCTCCACCACCACCAGCGCTATCTGCCTCCATGTGACAGACAGATAGCTATAGCTGCCTCTGCTCCTGTCAGTCACTGCCGAAGGACGCAAGGGGACTCTGGGAAATACTCCAGCGCTGAGAAAAGCCAGCTATTCTGGCCCTGTAACTGGTATCAGGGCACTGTATAGCCTTCTCGTGGACACATTCCTATGATGCAGAATGATTTCAAACGTATTATTTTAATCCATTGCGCTCTCTCTTTCTCTCTCTCTCTCTCTCTCTGTTCATCTCTGGTGTGTTACAGATCATTGCAAACACAAAGTCAGTACCATGAAATATTGCAGTGGTGAATGTGCATGGACTCTTGCTCGTTTACTCTGTGCGTGCGTGCGTGTGTGAGTGAGAGAGAGAGCAAATGAGAGAGTGAGAATAGTTTAAAGTGTGTGCGTGCGTGTGTGTGTGTGTGTGTGTGTGTGTGTGTGTGTGTGTGTGTGTGTGTTTGTGTGTGTGTGTGTGTGTGTGTGTGTGTGTGAGCAAACAAAAGAGTGAGCATCTTTTTAAAGTGTGCATTCCTGTTTTGCATTTTGTAGAACACTGCTGTGTCAGTGGTGTCCGTGTGTGCCGTGTGAAAGTGTTTTCTACCCCATGCGGGGATGAAACTCCATCGTGGCGCTGATGTCATACGGCGCTCTAACATGCTGTTCTGGCATGTCGAGAGAGAGCGCCGGACAGGTTTCTATTTCGGTGCGTTTGCACTTGGAATAAAACCGCACCAGTTTGTGATGCATCATTAACTAATGTACGTCTGGCGACAGTTCCATGTTTATGTGTCTATTTTATACATGGTTTATATTCGTGTATGTTAATGCATGTGTGTGTGTGGGTGTGTGTGTGTGTGTGTGTGTGTGTGTGTGATGAACCATGATATCAGGCATGTGTTAAGCAGATGTCCGTTGTACCCATATTGAACATTGGTATTATGTGTCAGTAATATGGTGTGGTGTGTGTGTGTGTGTGTGTGTGTGTGCTGTGGCATTTTCTGGTTGAGAATAGCATTTATTGTGACCTGCTGAGTGGTGTTTGCCGTGTAGCTGGCCGTTCCAAACCATCTGCATGCATTTGGTTTTTTAAAAGGACTTTGGACACATTGATTCTAGGGTTGCACTAATGTCCTGTCCAAGTTGATGGAAGCTTATTTATTAATGAAAAATATAGATTTTTGTCAGGCATGCGGTTTGATTCAGAGGAATGCTGAAGTAGAATGCAACTAGCTGACTTTGCTGAATCATTTAGAAACTGTGCAGTTTCCATATTACCTGCAGTATACGTATTCGGTAAATTAATTGCATAATAGTTGAGTATGTGGCTCTGTAGAGATGTGTAGACGTGTTCGGTAAAATGAACTATGAAGTGATACAACAGCTCCCTCTGTGGGCCTGTCCCAGTAGTACACCTGAACCCTCCTGGCTGCACCTCAATGTTGTCTGTGCCTCTTGTATTTCTCCCCCCTTTCCCATCGGTCTCTTCGGCGCTCCGGTTGGTCTGCACCTGTTTGACTGAACTGCACCCCACCCCCCACCCACCCAACCCGCACCCTCCTCCTCCTCCTGACCCCCCTTCACCCCCCTCCCCGTCCTTCCCCTCCCCACCCGTCTGCACTCCAGCATGGAGTACAGCTCCGGCTTCAACCCCATTGCCCTGAAAGACTCTGCCCTGTCGACCCACAAGCCCATCGAGGTGCGGGGTCCGGGGGGCAAAGCCACCATTGTTCACGCCCAGTACAACACGCCGATCAGCATGTACTCTCAGGACGCCATCATGGACGCCATCGCCGGACAGTCACAGGCGAAGGGACACGAGGGGTAAGTCAGTGTGACACCTCTGCATGGGGGGTGCAATGCATGCTGGTTAGTAATGTAGTCCTATAGTCCTAGTCCTAGTAGTTCTATAGTCCTAGTGTGTTGTTGTTCCGTCCTTCTTCTTCTTCCTAATACCTCATAACTGGTCACTTTTCCTGCTGGTCAGACCCCCAGTCTGTAGGTCTGTTCGCAGGGCTTGGACCGACATGATTAGTCTCGTTTAAACCATGTTACGTTTGACAGCCGCGGTATGTGTTTGTTCATGGTTCCATTTCCAGTTCCACACCTGTGTGTGTGTGTGTGTGTGTGTGAGATGTGCTTCTCCTCGTTTTTTCTGTGCCAATCAGCTCACCCTCCTTCCTGTGTCCAGCCTTGTCCGGGGGCGTCATTTAATTAAAAAAAATAACAAAAGATTTGTGATTTCACACGAATATCAAAATAAGTATCTCTAGAATATACACTTGTGTGGTCAGAATCATGTCTGTAGAATGGTCCGTATGATATCAGTATCATGTCAGTTTCATGATCAGTATCATGTCAGTTTCATGATCAGTATCATGTCAGTTTCATGATCAGTATCATGTCAGTTTCATGATCAGTATCATGTCAGTATCACCATGGTCTGTATCATGGTTACTATATGGTTAGTCATGGCCACACACACACACACACACACACACACACACACACACACACACACACACTTAGTGCTTACTTGCTTAAAGATCCAAAAGATCATCGGCTTATCAAATACGAAATATGCGATTCAAATCGGCAAAATGATCCGAGGTTCTGAAAACACTGTAGGCGTATGCATAAAAATAATAGAATTTTAGGGTCCCCGGCCTGCAGGGACCCCAAAATGACGCCCTTGGCCTTGTTACTCCCTCCCCTCCCCTCCCCCTCCATGCACGTTCATCACTCAACCAATCAACCAATCACACGTTCTCCTTCCCATTCTTTCTTCCTGGTTGATTCATGTTGTGGCCTATCAGAGAGGACGTGGGTTCACCTCTGTCGTAAGTACCGCGTTGCTCCGTTTTTCCGTTTTTCCATCCATACTCACCTCATATATGGACCGCCTGCTGCGTTGTCCTCATATATGACTCATCTGTGTCTCCTTTGTGTCTTGGTGTTTGCAAAGAAAAAAGACAAAAAAAGAGGCTTGTGCATTGTTGGGTCATATACGTAGTAACGTATGTCTCCGGAGCTAATATCCTGGTTCTGTTGTGATGTTGTTGTGAGGGTTCTAGTCAAGTATGAGGCATAACAGGAGACATGATCTATATAATATGTCTCATAACTGACTAACCCCTGAGGTTTGCGTGTCCGTTTCTCTGAAGCGGAACTTTTGTGGCATCGTCCTGTTGTGGTGGGTTTTTTTTGGTGACTATACTCTTGCAGAGGGACATCGTCGTGAATGATTATCGAATTATGTGAGATGACCGGGGTTTTTCTTGTTCAGGTTTGGCGACCACACCGACCTTACAAAATAACCTTTTGGCCTTGCAGCCTTTCGACCTCATGGCATGGGAATGTTCTGAGTGGCCGGTCGAATCGCCGGGTCTCTCCACCCGTCAACGACCCACCTATACACTCCCCAGTACCACACACGTTCACACTCGACTAACACTAATGTCTACTCACTTTGCTAACATCCTTCACAGACTGCTGGGTCCACAAGTAAAATGTTCAATGTTCATTTAACTCCAAACAGTGCACACACACAAAGACGCACTCATCCGTGCACACAGTCATAAACACACACACACACACACACACACACCAAACACACCCAGTCTAAAGCCTAATTTCTGCTCTGCGTCCTGATGACCTTCGCGTGAACGGTGACCTTACTCGTGTGACAAAGTGATAAATTAGGCTTAAGAAACACGTACTGTATGTTATTACGACACACGTGGCTGAGCAGCGTGGCCAGAGAGGCTGTCTGGAAATCAGAAAAGGACCCCCCATGCTCGCCCACTCCCACATTTCAAAGTGTCCCTGATAGACACTGTCCCACACACACACACACACACACACACACACACAGTGGATGCTCACAACGGTGTGTGTCCACCCCCATAGTGGGGCCTTACCCATCAAGGAGCCCGTGGTGGACGTCGCGTCTCCCGTGTACCAGATGGTGATCCGGCCAGGCGACCGGAGCGAGCAGATGGCTGAGTGGGCCCGACGCGCCGCCAACCTGCAGTCCAAGAGCTTCAGAATGCTGGCCCACATCACCGGCACCGAATACAGTATGTTTAATATATACCCAGAATGCTTACATTATGTTTGTTTGTTTCTTTCTTTCTTTCTTTCTTCACAATTTGCCTGTTTTCTGTTTTCTCATGAAGCTCTAATTGTGTGTGTGTGTGTGTGTGTGTGTGTGTGTGTGTGTGTGTGTGTGTGTGTGTGTGTGTGTGTGTGTGTGTGTGTGTGTGTGTGTGTGTGTGTGTGTGTGTGTGTGTGTGTGTGTGTGTGTGTGTGTGTGTGTGTGTGTGTGTGTGTGTGTGTGTGTGTGTGTGTGTGTGTGTGTGTGTGTGTGTGTGCGTGCGTGCGCGTTATTCTCCATGCAGTGCAAGACCCAGATGAGGAGGCCCTTCAAAGGTCGAGGTAAGACGAATTAGAAATAAAATCACACTCGTGTGAAGTGAGGGGCGCTCTTATCATCATACATATAACATCACATTCCGGCCAATCGCAATTGGCGTCTTCACTTTTCTGCCCTCAAAGTCATCGCTGCTGTGGGGTGCTCAGCCAATCAAATAATCGATTAAATTCACTGTGTGTCTGTGTGTTATGACGACACTCACTGTTCTCCTGCTCTCTGTCGCCCCCCCCCCACCAGAGAGAAGTTTGAGTCGGAGGTAAAGGGTCCTCGCTTCGCCAAACTGAAGAACTGGCACCAGGGACTGTCTTCACAGATTCTCAACATCCAGCAGTGAAGACGGAACCAGAAGGAGACGAGATGAGAGGAGAACGTACATACAAGAGAGAGTGTAGGACGACAAGCACACAGGAGAGGAAGGAGGGTATAACTCCTTAAGAATGTGAGTTAGCGTATTAGCCTAGACGTAGAAATGTTACCGTAGCCATTATAGCGTGAGAGTTAACTGTTGTTTATAAGCTCAGTTTGACCTGTACCATGTCCTATGTATCTTATCTACACGACCTCGCTTCTAGTTGTGTTTTGTTAAAAAAAACTTATTTTGTTTTTTCTTTTTAGTTTTTTGTTCTTTTTTTTTTGTTCCGTGTCTCTTGAGTCAAAGGGAATTGTACAAAAACGTATTGAAGAGAAACTGTAAAACTGACCGTGTTATCTTTTCCGTCCCCCCATTCTGTACGTAACAAGTACAGTAACATACACAAGATATATTATCGTCCAATATTATGTCACACAGAGCATGCTTGTGAGAAGAAGGCACGGTGGAGACGAATGTATACGTACACACTCACGCAGACACACGAAATATACTTGTATGTAAAAAAAATGCACACATGAGAAAATGTACTGATGTCAATGTGAATAAAATATTTTCTTTAAACCAATATGTGGGGTCTGTGGGTATAGACCATATGATTGTGTTTTCTTCATGTCATGTTTTAGAGGTATTCTTTGTATAAGATGTCCCGACCAGGGAGGGCATGAGCTCGAGGGAAAAGACTGCAGCCTTGCAGGTCCTCCCTGGGAGGACACACCTGTGTAGGACTGCACCTTTTATTAGGCCTACTCTGTGTCTTTTTTTGTCTCGTCGATCATCACACCCTGAAGAAGGAGCAGGCGCAAAGCCGACACACGTTGGTGTTTTTTAATGTCTGTAGCCCAAATTTAATAAAGGCCTTTTACCTACAAAATCCACCCTCAGTGCCTCGACTTGGATTTCTTATACCCTTTTGTTTCCTCTCTCTCTCTCTCTCTTCTCTTCCATGAGCACCACTGGGCTGAGGGATACCAGTGAGCGATCCTCTTAACTTATTTTCCCCAAAATGTTTGAGTGTTGAATGTTAATGAGCTCACACACACACACGCGCACACACCACACACATGTACGCGTACACACATGTTGGTATTGTGAAACCTCTTGGCATGTCTGTATCCTCTCGCCACCCTGTGGCTCGCACTGATACGGCAATGAGTTAGATAAGCTTGGGCAGCAACAGTAAACGACGGTAAATTATGTGGTCACCTCTTCACAGTATATGCATAGGCCTTTAAGGCTCATTCATAGTCTGGATTTTCGGTAGTGAGGTGACCACCCGGAGCTGAAATAACGTTGAGCGGTGGTGAGTAAAAACAGAGAGAAGGGCTGGGCGGTGGCGGTGGTTTGCTCTTCACCGCGGCTCGTGACGTCATGTTGTAGTTCGGTGGTCACCTAACCACCGCAAATCCAGACTTTTCTCCGGTGGTCCTTGGGACGCAACGCTGAGAAACCTAAACTAAACCTTACTTCATTGACACGGGTTCCCCAAGGGTCTGTACTTGGTTCCTCTCCTTTTTACGACTTTTCTGCTCTTAAAGAGATTTTGACTTTCTCACCGGTGAACACTTTTTAAACTACTGCGATCTACTCGATCACAGTACAGGTTTCTGTAACTACAGACTGGCTACTATAGATTCACCCACAGCACACACACACACACACACACACTGTAAGGACAAGGCAGGAAAGCCAGCACGGGGAAGTGTCTACATCCCGTATTCTTCAGGTTTCCAGTTTTGAAAGCTTTAACATGCAGCAGATGAAGTGAAAATCTGTCAATGATATGCCATAAAAAGACATCTTACTATAGGCTTTTAAAGCTGAATCAGCACTGGGTTTATGCTGATAGTTATTCGATAGAGGCCATTAAAAGATTATTCCATGCAGGCCTTCAAGATGAAAAATCAATAATGTAATATACTGTGCTGTATAACAGTATAATCTCCTTTTATTGCTGCTGTCATAAAATATGTCAGAATGCCATTTATCAACTGCTGTATGCAGACATGCTGTCTTATTCAAACAGAAAACGACAGTGCATTGTCCAAAAAGCGCATGTTGCAAGTGTGCATTTAATCCACTTTTGCGAATTAAACGGTGCATAATCTGCGCGCAAATAAGCCCCCTCCCCCATGGAACGGTAACCCCCTCAAGGACCCCACTTTGAGAACCACTCCTAACTGGATTGTCACAAAACATTTATCTGACCATCTCTCTGACAGAAGAGGTCAAATCAAATCCCACGTTGGCAGTGGACAACAGAGTGAAGATCTAGCTATAGCTAATGATACAATTAACCAACATTTTGGGATGTCATGAAGCCGAACCGTATAGCCATGGTTTAAATGCCCATATTTATGCGATATACAGGCCATTAAAGGATTATGCCAAGCCTTCAAGATGAAAAATCATGAAAGGATATAAATCTCGTTGTATATATACCACTGCTTTCAGAATGCCATTCATCAGCTGCTGTTTGCAGACATGCTGTCTTTGTGGAAATGAAAGCGAGACATTCTGGCAGCAAAGTCCATAATGTTCAGTTACAGCAGTGGTCCCTAAACTTTGTCATGCTAAGGACCCCCAAATTGACACTAATTAGCCCCGCGGACCCCCCATTTGAAAAGATATGCCAGGGACCCCTAAGAGAAGATTTATACGGCTCTAGCAGTGATTCTCAACCTATTCATATACTCTAAGGTCAAACCATGTGACTCCCATTGGAAATGCATCGAGGCAGTCATTAGGCCTACCGACAGAAGACACAGGATGACACAAGTGTGTCTTGCGAGGCCAAAATACATGCTTTTAACCCATTCTGCATCATGTTATGCTTTAGCTATTGAAAAATAGCAGATCTACGAGCGGCGCGCTACAAGCTTGTAGGTCTGCTATTTTTTAAACGGACTGACATTTTTAGAATCTGATCTCAGGTCAGAATGGGTTCATCAGACCAGTGTGTCCAGTGGAAACGTATGAATCTGATCTCAGGTCAGAATGGGTTCATCAGACCAGTGTGTCCAGTGGAAACGTATGAATCTGATCTCAGGTCAGAATGGGTTCATCAGACCAGTGTGTCCAGTGGAAACGTATGAATCTGATCTCAGGTCAGAATGGGTTCATCAGACCAGTGTGTCCAGTGGAAACGTATGAATCTGATCTCAGGTCAGAATGGGTTAAAAATAATGTGAGTGCACAGATGTCCATCACGGCACACACTTAATGGCTCTGTTTGAAATGCCGCACCGGAGCGCACTCGCCTATAAGTTTGCATTGCTCAGTGCGCTATTTGCGAACGCGCCTCGTCTAGTGTACTAGGGGCGTCGTTGTCATGGCAACGACAACAAGACAAAGGGAAGTGACGTCATGCTAGGATCCTTAGCCTAGCAGACCGCTAGCAGCTCCTCCACCACACAGTGCCTGTAGATTCATGTATGATCATTCAAATAAATACATAAATAATTAATAATGTTTACAGATGAAGTCCTGGACGGCGTGGAGATCCAATCAGTGTGGAGGAAACGTAATCAACTAGCCACGGAAACGGTGCGTCTAGCCGTATACTAACATTTATTTACATTTCTTACAGCCTTGTAGCCCCATATGTGCCCTCTCCCTACGCTCATTCTGTGTAGCTCCGGAGCTACAGAATGAGCGTAGGACTTCTGCCTTGCAGAAAAAAAGCACAGGCAAGTACAGTTCAAAAAATAAGTTCCCAAGCAAGCCGGTGGCTTGTTTCCATTGGTGTCCTTCATATTGAATTCATCAGATCAGAACATGTTTTATTATAGGGTCCATAACATCAGGTGGATCGAGTTTTAACTATGGACCATGCAATTTGCATTTATTTACTAGATTTTATTTTCAATCTGTTGAATCTAGAGTAGATTCTAGAGTTACAACACTGCATTGACAGCCCAATACATCCAAACAGAAAAGTCCTACTCCTAAACACGAAGATTGCAGCTGTATGGAAAGCTTGAATTATCTTCTATGTATTTCATACAAAGATTTTTTTTTATGAAACACTTTGCAGATAGAAAGAAATTCCGTGCAGGTGAAATTTAATTAATGTTATTATGAACTGCATTAGATTGATTATTGATAGGCCTGTCACAATTGTTACATTATTGACTGATTATTTGAGATAATCACAATTATTGTCCAAAATCATCATAATAGTTTCATAACAGTTTGAAACATTTTTTTGTGGGAATTAGCAGATCTACAAGCTCACAACATGCCACTTGTCCAGAGAGGTACATTGTACAGTTAAACTACTCCTCTATGTTCCAGAGTGGTACATTGTACAGTTAAACTTAGCCGCAATTTGCAACTCTAGATTTTTTTACAATTGGCTGAATCTAGAGTTGCAATAACCTCCATCGACTTCCTATGCATGGTTTTGGTTTTGCATTGGTTTGTGACCTCCTGGTCTTAAATTACGTTAAACTCACCAACATTGCAGCTGTAGTCCAAGCTTGAATTATCCTCTTTCGATCTGGTGTCGCTTGTTTATCATAAAAGTCCCCGTAAAAAAAGTTATGAGCTACTTTCTGTCCAAAATATTCCACAACTATTATTCCGAGCCGCCATCTTGGATTTTTTCAACGTGCCATAAAACAAGACGTGGGGGGGAGCGCTTGTTTAATAGTGTCCCTCCCTCCCTAGGGTGTCGGCCTCTTCTTTGGGTGTCTTACCTGCGCAGGTAAGATTCTATTAAACAAGCGCTCCCCCTCACGTCTTGTTTTATGGCACGTTGAAAAAATCCAAGATGGCGGCTCGGAATAATAGTTGTGGAATATTTTGGACAGAAAGTAGCTCATAACTTTTTTTACGGGGACTTTTATGATAAACAAGCGACACCAGATCGAAAGAGGATAATTCAAGCTTGGACTACAGCTGCAATGTTGGTGAGTTTAACGTAATTTAAGACCAGGAGGTCACAAACCAATGCAAAACCAAAACCATGCATAGGAAGTCGATGGAGGTTATTGCAACTCTAGATTCAGCCAATTGTAAAAAAATCTAGAGTTGCAAATTGCGGCTAAGTTAAACCACTCCTCTATGTTCCAGAGAGGTACATTGTACAATTAAACTACTCCTCTATGTTCCAGAGTGGTACATTGTACAATTAAACTACTCCTCTATGTTCCAGAGTGGTACATTGTACAATTAAACTACTCCTCTATGTTCCAGAGTGGTACATTGTACAATTAAACTACTCCTCTATGTTCCAGAGTGGTACATTGTACAATTAAACTACTCCTCTATGTTCCAGAGTGGTACATTGTACAATTAAACTACTCCTCTATGTTCCAGAGTGGTACATTGTACAGTTAAACTACTCCTCTATGTTCCAGAGTGGTACATTGTACAGTTAAACTACTCCTATGTTCCAGAGTGGTACATTGTACAGTTAAACTACTCCTCTATGTTCCAGAGAGGTACATTGTACAGTTAAACTACTCCTCTATGTTCCAGAGTGGTACATTGTACAATTAAACTACTCCTCTATGTTCCAGAGTGGTACATTGTACAGTTAAACTACTCCTCTATGTTCCAGAGTGGTACATTGTACAGTTAAACTACTCTGTTCCAGAGTGGTACATTGTACAGTTAAACTACTCCTCTATGTTCCAGAGTGGTACATTGTACAGTTAAACTACTCCTCTATGTTCCAGAGTGGTACATTGTACAGTTAAACTACTCCTCTATGTTCCAGAGAGGTACATTGTACAGTTAAACTACTCCTCTATGTTCCAGAGAGGTACATTGTACAGTTAAACTACTCCTATGTTCCAGAGTGGTACATTGTACAGTTAAACTACTCCTCTATGTTCCAGAGTGGTACATTGTACAGTTAAACTACTCCTATGTTCCAGAGTGGTACATTGTACAGTTAAACTACTCCTCTATGTTCCAGAGTGGTACATTGTACAGTTAAACTACTCCTCTATGTTCTAGAGTGGTACATTGTACAGTTAAACTACTCCTCTATGTTCCAGAGTGGTACATTGTACAGTTAAACTACTCCTATGTTCCAGAGTGGTACATTGTACAGTTAAACTACTCCTATGTTCCAGAGTGGTACATTGTACAGTTAAACTACTCCTCTATGTTCCAGAGTGGTACATTGTACAGTTAAACTACTCCTATGTTCCAGAGTGGTACATTGTACAGTTAAACTACTCTGTTCCAGAGTGGTACATTGTACAGTTAAAGTACTCCTATGTTCCAGAGGGACAGCCAGACCAGAGCGGTACATTATGAGGAGTCGGGGGTTCAGACCAGAGGCTCCACCACAGCACAGTCCAGCCAGACAGAAGAAGCAGCACACCATCCACATCAGCAGGCACGTGCAGTACACACAGACGTCAACGTATACCTGTGGCCCTGCCCTTTACCCGTCTGTAAAACAACTGCCCTCTCCAGACCCTGAATGTAGCATTTACTGCTATGGTGGAAGGAAAAAAATGCAAATGCCTCCTTTCCATGCCATTACCCATTCAGGAGAATTGCTTTTTTTCTGAACTTGAACGTAGCATTTTGCGTTGAAACAATTTGTTTCTAAATCCATGTTGTACGTCGCATCTCCGCTAGATAAAGAGTGTGGGATCGCACCCCGAAAATAGCGTATCTACAAGCTCATAATTATGACGACAGTAGCGTCATTGCATAACATAATCACTGCATTCAATTTAGAAAAATATGGCAGTAGGTGTAGGTATATTATCATTCATTTTCCTTTTTGGATCAGTAGCCACTGGCACTGCCTCTAGTTTGTCCATCTGTACCTGCATAGATTGATTGGTCATGCCTGTCCATCTGTACCTGCATAGATAGTTCATGCCTGCCTGAGGCCTGGCTGTCATCATGTGCTTGTTTCTAGTATGCAGAAGATTTGTCTTTCTTCACACCAGAAACTTGTGTCTTAGTTTATGATTAAAAAAATTGCAAAAATTTGCAAAAATTGCAAAAAAAATGCAAAAACTTAAGCTCCACCTCCGCGGACAACTGCCACGACGGCCAGATTCTCAGAAATGCTCTCCTCCGCGGTAGTTGTCCGCGGAGGTGGAGCTTCTTTTCCATCCACCAGCTGTCTAAAAACTCGGAATAGAAGCTGCGGACAGCTTCTTCTGTCCACGGCTGTCGGTGTGGAAACTACATTGTATGACAGTCAGTGTAGTGTTTGAGTCTGTGCACGTGATGGCCCCTATGGTGGCCTTCCTTTCCAGCCAGGCGGAAATTGCAATTATGTGATTGAACGCATACTCCAAGATACACGCGTACACAGAGCCTGCTTCATATCACATATTATAATAATATGTAAATAATAATGCTTATTAGTATATAAGCCTGGCCATTGAAATAATGTCCTGAAGCAGTGCAATGCAACACACTGTGAACATAGATATGCTATTTTCAAACAATACACGTTTGGAAAAAAGTATTGATACTTTTATGTAAAACATTTGAGTAATTCCACCACCGTCTGTTGGGCCTCCTATGGTAGCTCAAATCTACTCCCAGACTAGCATCCTCAAATAGCCCATTCTGACCTGAGATCAGATTCATACGAGGTTTCCACTGGACACACACTGGTCTGATGAACCCATTCTGACCTGAGATCAGATTCTAAAAATGTCAGTCGTTCTTCGATTTTTCAAAAATAGCAGACCTGTAGATCTGCTATTTTTAAATGGCTAAAGCATATCATGATGCTGACACAAAAATGGGTTCCCGTTCAGAATGGGATAGCAAGGGCACAGTCAGGGGGTCACTTCCTTATCAATTATTAAAGGGAACAATTTAAATATTCATTGCCAAATCTTGTGGTTAAAGTGAGCCATTCCAATTTGCACTTGAGATATAGGATCCATCTTGTTGAGCGTATCTTTGAATAATTGATGTGAAGCTTAACCCTAAACCATTGGTTTCCAACCTTTTTTTTTAACTTTTAAAGTACCACCTCAGAAACTTTGGCCACCATTAATAACTGATAAAAATACAGGAGCGTATACAGTACCTATAATAGTAGCCAATAATGCTGCTGGTCTGACAAAACTCTGTCTAATCACTAATCAGCACAACTGATGATATTTCTAATGTGATTAACCCGTTCTCAAAATCTTCTAATGGGTGTGCTGTCATGCTCCTTTTCAGCAACGGCTGGATAGCCTATATTTCAACCAATTGCTTGGCCAGAAGAACTACCTGTAGTAATATAAATAATTTCATTACACTTTTGTCTTTTTTTTCTTCTTTTTTGGGGCGACTCCTCTGAGGACCTGCACCAGAAGGAGGCTCAAGTAGTGGTCCCAGTACCAGTGGTTGGGAACCTCTGCCCTAAACCGCCTTAAGTAGCAGGTATGTGCACACAT
>NC_137879.1:6561575-6576575 GCF_963924005.1 Protomyctophum bolini | reverse complement strand
TTCAGTTCTACACAGGCAGCAGTCTCTCTGCAGTGTTGGTTGGGGTGGGAACAGCTGTAATATGTATATAGGGCTATAATAGCGCATGCGCGGTCGAAGGTCTGGAGTGTTGGCTTCACTCCCGAGAGTTATACGCTCATGTGTGTATGTAGGGTCTATTTTTGTCTTCGTTAAACCCACGCTCCGGATTTCACTCGTGTAGTGTCCGTCTGTCCGTCCGTCCGTCTGTCTACGGTCTCTGTGTGTTCGCCCGTCTGACCGCTCGTCCGTCCGTCTGTCCGTCTGTCAGGAGGCCCAGTGTGTCAGAAGCAATAAAAAAAAAACTGTAAGACAAGTGATGACGTGTGTGTGTGTTTGTGTGTGTGTGTGTGTGTGGGGGTCTGGTTCAACAAGCCAGGGAGGGCATGGAGATCAGCTGAGCACTGCAGCAATCTGCTCTCCCATAACCCCCCTGCGTGGGTGTGTCTGTGTGCGCGCACACGCACATACGTGCGTGTGTGCGCGCGTGTGTGTATTGTACACATGTGCCTGATATATGTGCACGTACGTGACGCTGCAGCAGGATTTGCCGACCAGTGCAGGATGCTGTGATATGACGAACTACCTTATACCTCCCACACAGGAGAGAGGAGAGGACAGGACAGGACAGGAGAGGACAGGACAGGACAGGAGAGGACAGGAGGGGAGGGGAGAGGAGAGGAGAGGAGAGGAGAGGAGAGGAGAGGAGAGGAGAGGAGAGGAGAGGAGGGGAGGAAAATTGCAGCCCTTATAATAAACGGAGAGAAAAATGACAGTGAGACAGAGAGCGGTGCGAGGCATGCAGGGAGGAAAGTATATTATATCATAAAATCTGTGTGCTTCCATGCAGCCCCCTGGCTGCTGCCTGAACAGATGGAGGGAGGGAGGGAGGGAGGGAGGGGGAGGGAGAGGGAGGGAGGGAGGGTGCAAGCTGGATGTGATGTGAGAGAGCATCATGCATTAAGTGTGTGTGTGTGTGTGTGTGTGTGTGTGTGGGGGGGGGGGGGGGGGTTGAGGTTAAACGGACAGGTGTACTAAAATGTTAAGGATGGATGGAGAGATGTATGAAAAATACAGCTGTGGATGATCGAGGGATGGATGGATGGAGAGAGAGAGAGAGACAGAGAGAGAGAGATGGAAGGATAGATTGACAGGATAGAGAAGAGGCATAGAGAGGGTGGTGGCTGTAATCACCCAAGTGGGGCGAGTCAATGGTCCGATCAACCAGCATTACAGACCTACAAATGGAACCACTCCATAAGGGGGTCCATACTGTATATATGTAGGCCTACTGTATAAACTCTGAGTGACACACTGAGGGCTTTTTACAGTGTATACGCTACTAGATTGCATACTTCAGCATGAAGCCTGTGTGTGCGTGCGTGCGTGCGTGCGTTCGTTCGTTCGTTCGTTCGTTCGTTCGTTCGTTCTGCAGTGCCATTTCACAGTACACTGACCCCAGTGGATATATAGTATATGTTTTATGGCTAGAAATACATTTGAAAAAATCCACCCCAATGTCAGTCTCTCGAATCGTGAGGTTCCCGGTTCGACGCCCGGCTCGCCCCCAGCCTATAATACGTGCCGCAGTGTCCCATGAGCAGGACAGCAGGATAGCCATCAGCTGGGTGAAGCTGGAAAAGCTCTGCAGGGTATACCAGAAATGACATGTATACTCTTGTGTACAGTAATCATTACTGTACACAGTAATGTCCCTAGCTGTACTCACTGTATAAGATTTGTGACAACTTAAATCTTTAACCAAGAACCAACATAATGATATTTGAATGGGGCTGAGTCATCTAGAAATTTAGCTTTTTTATTTTTATTTTTATCATTTCTCATGAAAGCAGGTAATCATATAGCTACAAATGGACACATTGGTTGTGCAGTTTGACACACCCATTTTGTCTTAGGGTGATGTCTTGCAGACGGAGATACAGCGAGCTGAGAGAAACAGCCTTGAAAAAGGACCACTTTCTTTGATGTGTGAGATTGTATAATCCGCCTCTCCCCGCACGAGAAGGAGCCTTACTTCATCGTCATGCAAGAGTATAGTGTCGTGCAAAAGTAGCCAACATAGCCAATCAATTTCTAACCTCTATTTAACCAGTAAAAACACATTGAGACTATGCGTCTCTTTTTCAAGTGGGAACTGGCCAGGCGGCAGAAATTTACATAATTACACTTCAAAGCTATACATCGTACATGTGAAGTTATACAACAGCCAATAAAAAAATCCATGGCAATGCCTCCAGAAACCTATACAACAATACTTCAAAATGGTACACTAACAATAACCGGGTACAAGACATTTTGCACACAAATACACAAAGTACATTTATGGACGGGAACCAAAATAAATAAATATGTGGCCATATGCGAAGGCTAGTACACATCCAAACGTGTTGGATTGTACATTTAAAGATGATCCTTTTAAAGGATCAAGGCCAATTTTAATCTGGCTTGCAGGTCATTCCATGACCAAAAGTTCACCATGCGCTGTGAGAGTCACAGTTAAGTGTGTCTGAGTTTCATAAATACATTGGATCCATTCGGGGAGAAAAAAAAATCTTCTTTCCATTTAGACCTGAGGCAGATTCTAAAAACAAATCCTTCTACATCAGATTGTTTTCTGAAAAAAAACAATTTTTCTCTGTCAGTCGTTCTCAAACTATTTCATGTCAAGGACCCCAGAAATTATGTGTAATTGGCCCGCCGACCCCCCCATCTGAAAATATGTTGTTCCAGACAGGTACCCCCCCCCCCCCCCCTCCCCCCTCCCCGGAAGCAAAGATTTGAGTTATAAACGTTCGCTCTGAAAGAATTTATATTCAAAGATGTGCGCCACATTTTCAATTTAGCTAAAGTATAAAATTATCCTTAAAACATCAAAAGGGGTTCCCGTCTTGAATGGAAGTAACAGTTTTGGATCTCCACATGTTCCGGCCGACACAGGGCGATGCTCAGGGCTCGATGGCGTGCTCTGAGGCCTCGATGGCGTGCTCGGAGGCCTCGATGGTGTTGAATGTCGACCCCGTAGTACAAGAAGAGTGTAGCTTCCTGCAGCTGTGCGGTTGTACGTGTGAGTGAGTGTAAAATACACCTCCAACCTAATCATTATCATACTGTGAGGAGATGTCAGACAATTTTTGCGTATAGCAGCAAAAAAAAAAAAAAAAATCAATTCACTGAAATAGGAACCAGTATTTATTTATAGCTGAAAGATGCCACTGGAGTCAAACGTATCATGTTAGAATCTTATCGTAACACTGCAGATTAATGCCCTACTTTGTCATGCAACAGCGTCTGGACGCTGGAAGCTGTGTAGATCTATGAAAATAGATAAGTCTGTCTGTGGGTTTTATAAATATTGAACCAATGAAGCTTGTTCCATTGGAACAGAGGTATACATTTTCCAAGTACTGTAACATTCTGGACGTATACAATTAGGTTTACAACCAACAACGACATTGTATAATTATTATATGAAAAAAAAAAAATATATATATATATATAGTCATGATACGAACAATTATAATAACATAGCGTTGTGAGACTGGACTTCAGCTCAGATATTCATCCGTCTTTCTTTACGTAATTACAGGACATTTCATAGACACTATACCTCTGTTTCTGCTCCGTAACATAATTCTAAATTATAATTCTATCATAAATGGAACGAGAAGACGGAAGAATGCCTGTATACTAGAGTGATGCTGATGCAACACAACAGATATATCTCACAGAGCACAGTGAGAACACAGACGCTCTCGCTCCACCTAGTGAGAGAATCGTCATCATCGCAGTGTGTGTTTGTTTGTGTGCGTGCATGTGTGTGTGTGCTTGCATGCGTGTGTGCGTGCGTGTGTGTGTGTGACAGAGAGATAATACATGTGTTTGGATCTGCTGCAGTACCCATCAGCCCAGGCACGTGTCTGCTGTGCCACAGGGAGCGTGCCGTGCCGAGTGAGCGAGCGAGCAAGCGAACGAGGGGTGGGGTGGAGAGAGGAGGAGGAGGAGGAGGAGAAGGAGGTTGGGATGAAAGTAGGAAGCGACAGGGAGAGATGAAGCAGAAAGAGAGAGAGAGAGAGAGAGAGAGGGGGGGGGGTGGGTGAATGCAATAAAGGCTGCAATAAAGGCATAATATACTGTATGGAGTACAGTATGGAGGACGCTGACACATCACACACTGCCAGTGTACAAAGAAAAAACGTGACTGATTCGAAAAGAACACAAGCCCATTATACAGTACCGTACTTCCTTGTCATATGATGGATAGTCTATACTCTCGCTAGCCAGACCGTTGCCTCCCACAGTTTTTTTTTAATGTTTCTGTCATACAGTCTGGAGCAACGGAAGCTCTGAAAATGATTAAGCGATAAAGCGGATGGTATGCATCACTCCCCACAAATGTGTGCAGCCGCAAAATTCAATTCACTGAAATAGGAACCAGTATTTATTTATAGCTGAAAGATGTTAGAATCTTATCGTAACACAGATTAATGCCCTACTTTGTCATGCAACAGCGTCTGGACGCTGGAAGCTGTAGATCTGCAATTTTCGCTAAATAGATACGTCTGTCTGTGGGTTTTATAAATATTGAACCAATGAAGCTTGTTCCATTGGAACAGAGGTACATGAATATAAATACAAAAATATCTAAGCATATTGTTGCTGTCTGGAGGAAAACACATAACCCATTTTTTTGAGGTTTGGGATTTTCTTTTTTAAAGATGTATCTTTTGGGCTTTTTGCCTTTTATTGATAGATGAACAGTAATCAGACAGGACATGGGGAGAGAGATGGGGGGGGGGGGGTGACACACAACAAAGCTCGTAAATCAATGCTATTGATCACCCTTTACGTCTGTGTGTTGTTTCAAAAATATTGAACCAATGAAAAGTAGTAAAAAGCGCTTAGGACCCTCAAATGTCTGCTAAAGCAGCTAACACCACCACCTCTCTCCCTCGCATGGAAGTGATTGGCAATATATAAAGTCAACACCAACTTCGATGAGACAGTATTGCTTTGTTTTAAAATTTTAAGGGTTTTCTTAATTTCCTGAAAAGATTATATATTTTTTAAATTTCCTGAAGTGGTTTCTTCCAGACAGCAGCCAGCGATAGGTCCATATAGCTTGCTGCTTATCAGAAATGGAAAATTTTAAGTAAAATCTAAAGACATTTAGAGACTGTGGAAAATAGTGATCTACAAGCTCACAGGACATTGCAAGCACACTGCACAGCTGCTTCCAATAATCGATTGTAATCAGGCCGGTTTGGAGTCGAGATGATATACGGTATGTGTCTGGTCAACAGCTAGTATTGTAGGCTACATTCTTATCTGTACTGTATACGTTTTATATTGTATTTGTTTTGAGAATTAATTGACACGTGGAATTGCATTTCGAGTTTGTTTGGTTAACATACAACAGCCTAACTCATCATGGGCTTGTTTGAGTTGATGAATGCAAATTATCAGAGCCTTCTATTATAGGGTTGCATCAATGAGGGGGCAGAAACTGTGCCGGTAACGTGGTCATGTAGTGACAAACGCTCATATAGACTCCAGTGCATTCAGTAAAAATCTGGTTCATTGCTTTGTCACTAAAGTCTATGTAGAAGACCTGGCCGAATGATGTGAACGGAGGTGACACAACTCTCTAATTAAAAGGCTCTGCCCATTACTAATCATTGTGGGTGGGTCTCACCTGCCACTGGTATATAAAAGGGGCTGGAGGACTTGGAGAATGCTCAGTTTGACTTGGTGGCTGACAAGAAACAACTCAAGAGCAGAGCTGCCAGTTCTTGTTTGTTTTTCTGTCCAGCTGGTGTTCATAGCTTTTTTTTTTGGCCTGCCTTATTTGTTATTGGAGTGTTTTTCACCTAGGCCTACACTGTATACAATCTTGCTCGGGACGATTGCTGTGTTTTGGAGGCAAATAAAATCTGAAAAACCTGCTGTTAACAGTGAGTGCTTACATCTGCAATATAATCTCTATTTTTGAAGATTGGTGAAAATGTTTCACATTTGTTTTTACAATGACAAGTTCAAAATATATTGCACTGCAGGTAGAAAGTGGTGTGAACTGGATTTACTCTTCCATGGTCTCTCTCCCCCCCCCCCCCCCCCCCCCCCCCCAGATTATATGAGCATTTAATCAGTCTGGGAGCATAATGGAACAAGCTCAGCACTATACTATAGGGTGTCTTGGGAGAGGTGCAGTGAATCCAATTCAAACACTTTTACAAGATGATGATATAAACTGTAGACCAGGCTATAACTGTACAAAATAACACTTCATTTATTTGTCAGACTACTTTGGCAACATTAAGTATAATGTTCCAATCAATCGCTGTGGTTTCAGTGATTAAACGGCACAGTTAGTGCATTCCTCAGTGACTCCCCTATGGTCTGTGATTACAAGTCGATCCAGAATGAACCAGATGAGCACTCAGAACCTGACTGGCCTGCAGAACCTGTCAGAACCTGACTGGCCTGCAGGGTCTCTCAGAACCAGAAGAGCACTCAGAACCTGACTGGTCTGCAGGGTTTGCATGCTCTCTCTGTATTTGGGTTTCCTCTGCATGGTGCTCCGGTTTTGTCCCGCACCAAAAACTAGAGGGTGGCACAAACATTTGACGGAAAACTAATGTGTTCTTGGAAAGTCACACCTGACAGACAGACCAACAGACAGACAGAGCTGCGTATTGGATTGGAGGCACCGCTCAAAAAGGGATATCTATACTTGCTCGGTGTGTCGCATGTTTGGTTTTTTTTAAAGATAAAGATAAGAGTGACCTTTTTTTTTTTTACTCGTCTACAATGAACAACCAAAAATAACAAGATTAAGAATCCTGAAAAGTAACAGTTTAATTTGAACATTATGAGGTTTGCACATGGACTGAGAGAATTATCCAATGTCACAACACATGCAACGATGCTGCTCCGATGCAGCAGCTCATAATGGTCAAAGGCCAAATGACTGGGCTCATCAACATGTCCGTTGATGCGTTTGTACTTGTTCAATTACCTAAAGTCCAATAAAAAGGCTGTAGACAGACACTCAATGGGACCTTAATAAATGTCATATTTAATGATTACAAAATGGGACCACGTGATATGAATATGAACAAAGCAATGCTGGATAAAAGCAGATATAACGACCTGTTATATGGCGAATCTATTGAGATTCGCTCCATATGCAGTCTGCTGGTCGCGGCGCCCCTTGACGCGGCAGGCCAGAGGTGTCATGTCTGTCCTGGAGAGCTCTGACGTGTCTCTACTTTTCCAGACAATATATAGAAATCCCTCTTGTCTCTCTGTGACCTTAATAAGCACAGCTAGTGTGCACACTCTTTTAAGTAATGGTTGATGCTCCAAAGGTCTACTTTGTACCATGACCGTACACAGACAAACGTGTCTGTGAAAACGACTTGCGCTTGTCCGTGACACATTTTCTTTTCATGTTCTTATTTTGATCATGAGACCCAATTACAGAATGTCAAGTCTCCAGGTTTTCTTCAGAATATAATATAGTGTCACATAATATTATGTGACACTATGGCATAATTCGGAATCCATTAATCCAATGAGTAGCCTACTAGTGGTTCTCAAATGTTTTATTTGCAAGGAACCTCTTAACTCTGAGAGTGTATACAAAAAAACTACAAATGGAACCAAATTGACCCGTAAGGCTTCCATTTTGTACAATCTCAGAGTGTGTTTCTTGTAATGTTATTTTCCACTCATTTTGTTTGTCGGTGACAAAACGTTAACCCATTCTGACCTGAGATCAGATTCATACGAGGTTTCCCACTGGACACACACTGGTCTGATTAACCCATTCTGACCTGAGATCAGATTCTAAAAATGTCAGTCGTTCTTCGATTTTTCAAAAATAGCAGACCCGAGTGGCGCGCTATGAGCTTGTAGATCTGCTATTTTTCAATAGCTAAAGCATAACATGATGCTAACACCAAAACGGGTTCCCGTTCAGAATGGGTTAATTGTGTCAAATGTCCAAACCCCTGCAAAGTGAAAATGAGGAACCTCCCCACCCCACTGGGATCAATAATAAAGTAATTGCAGGTTTTGGTCCAGAAGAATTGTTCATATTATGTGATTCACAATTTCTCATGTGTTCTCTCCCTCAGGCAACAAGACAAAGGAAGGAGCAATGGCAGGAGTAAACACAGGTAAGCTAAGGCGCGCTCGTGTGTGTGTGTGTGTGTGTGTGTCCAGTGTGCACGTGCGTCGTGCGTGCGCTAGTGTGTACTGTGTGTTGTATGTACGGTATATGTCACGATTGAAAAACCAATAAATAAATGACGTCTCGGAGGTATATAGGAGTGCGATGTACGATTCTGTCCCTATCGGTGTCGAACTCGGACGGCGCTGAGTCGACTGAAGGTGGCGTCGCAACGCTCGGCACTGCGACTCGTTCGCCCTAAGCTCTCTCTCTGTCTGCGGTGCCAGTGCACCTATTTCAATCTGACTGGTTGTCCAATCGTACCGTTTCTGAATTAAAATAACCGTTTTACGGGCTGATATTTTTGTGTGTTTGCTCAGTAACACGTAAATACTCTAAAACGTATTTTCTGTTTCTTGCAACTTGTTGTGATTCGATGTGATTTGATGCTCCTCCTGTGTGTTTTCCAGTGGCCAACAGGACCACCGACCAGGCCAACATCGTTGGGGAAGGAGGCGTGGCGCCCGACATGTCACAGGCAGGCGTAGAGGGGGTTGAGAACGTAGCCAGTCAGGTCAGTACAACACGGGAGTGTGTGTGTGTGTGATGTACTTTTTATACATACCGTATACAGTAGATCTGATCATCTTTTTACAATTAGTGTTGGAACAGTACAGTAGTTCCAACCTCTAGCATTCGGAGATTGTGGAACAGTTAGTTGTCTGGCTACGCGAGACTACTCTGACTCAGACATATAACCATAAACAAACCCAATATGCCCATATTTATATAGGCATGTGGAGATCCGGTTGTCCAGAGCCATGCACATAGATACAGTAATACAGTATGGTCATGTGCAAACTGCATGTTGGACCGGCCCACTTCAAACTTGGCTCACGCATCGGCAAGGACTCCAGGATATTCGGGTTGCGATCCAACCAATGTGCCCATATATATGGCCATGTCAATTAACAGGGTATAGGCATATAATGATAATGATAATGAATTTATTTATATGTAGCACATTTCAAGACATAGTCACAAAGTGCTTTACATAACAGGATAAAAACAACAACAACAACGTAGTCACAGCTACAACAATATATCAATAAGTGGACAACATAGAAGCATATACACACAAAAATAGAGTATGCAAAAGGAAAATTAAGAGAGAGCCTTAACGTAAAGGTGGGTTTTTTAAAAAGGGATTTAAAACATGACACAGATTTAGCAAGTCTTAAATGAATAGGTAGGGCGTTCCATAGTTTGGGATGTAAAATCAATGATATCGGGAATATCCATATGTGGGCACAAAAAGGACACAGAGACAGACGGGTACTGTGACAAAGCCACTGACACTATGACTCAGACATACTAGTGGGTTCTGCGGCGTGACGTAGGGCCACCCGGATGTCTAGCTTTGAAACATTACAAGAACACCTTAAATTGTGAGCTTTTCGGTCAGATATTTTACAGTATGTAGGCCTAAACACTCATACTACAAAGTATATAAAATAGGGATTAAATGGTTACTTTAGACTTTAAATAATTAATTTCTGTAATATCAGATAAACCAAATAAACCTAATATCACCCATTCAAATATCAGTATCTGTTCCAGAAATTCCATGTCAGTCGAGGATTAATGCACTACCCACACAGCCACAAGATGGCGTCTTTTTCCCTCAATTCCAGTACTGTACCATCTGTGCTGTAAAGTAGTATTACTATTATAAATACCTCTATATGGGTAGTATCATGGCACGTGTGCTTTAATCCAGCTCCATCAATACACGCTATATGGGTAAAATGATATCATTGTCCTTAAGGTGAACTGTATTGTCCCATATTACTAAGGACATCTGGCCTGTGCTGTGAAACAGTGAGAGACAAACCCTGTACAAAATAAATCATTCAAATAAGTAAAATATGACAAGGTGGTTCCAAAAGCAAATAAAACGGACACACAAATAAAATAGAAAGGGTTCCTCCAAAGTGTCTGTCCTGGCCTCCTTCTTTTACTTACAGTATTTTGACATTGATTTTGTCAATCTATTTATCTGTTATGGATAAATGAACAGTCTTGCACAACCAGTGTGAACATGACTTTGTGAGATTTAGCTTTATTTTATTTTATTTGAACTGGGTTCAAACTATATATAAGGTCTTGAAGGGGATTGCTATTCCCCTAAGGGATTGTAAAACACGGCAATGACATTCAATGACATTCTAATAATTTGAATCCTGTTTTTACAGGGGATGTAGGTTATATTTTTTAGCAGTCATTGCTATAGTGTTTGCTCAGTAACAAACACAAGAGCTGCACAGACTTATACCGAACAAACACTATAGAAATAATTAATATAGTATTATCAGAATATAGACCTTTAACCCATTAAGACCTGAGACTAGATTCTAATGTCTTCTAAATCATGACAGTTTTCTGAAAACACCTGTTTCTATGTCAAGGACCCCTAGAAATAGAATTATATGTATTTATTTGGCCACCAAACCCAATCTGAAAATGTTGTACCAGGGACCCCCCAGAATCAAATATGGAGTTAAAAAAAACATTTGCTGTGAAAGCATATATATTGAAAGATTTGCACATGTTTTCATGATTTTTCAAAAGATTGTAGATCTGCTATTTGTCAACAGAAAAAAGCTATAAGGTGACACAGATGCGTCCTCAGGTCTAAATAGGTTAACTTTGTTACGAAATAAAAAAACACCCCCCTTTTAAAGGCATGGTATGTAACTTTGCCCTGTGTTTAGATACAAACGATACATTGTCTTATTTGTTTTGTTGTTTTACCAAACTAAACAATGATGGGTAAAAACATTTATATATTTTGTTATACGTATTAAACACAGGGCAAACTCACACACATTTTGATGTGATACGTTTTAGCTTCTGCTTTGTGTATATTTGATGTTTGTGATGTCATAATTATTGTGGTGGTCCATCTTGTCTCGTTCTGTGCCGTTGTTGTTGTTGTTGTTGTTTTGCTAATCATTTTGTTGTGTGTTCATTTGTTTGTTTGTTTGTCTCTTCTGTGTTGTCCTGATAGGAGCAGGAGCCCGTATACGAGCCCGTATATGAGGTGCCTATTATACTGTACAGACTTTGTCAGACTGTATACTGTAGGTCATAGTTTGGCAGGGCATGGCGGTGGCTGGTTCACCCAGGAGTTAAAGACTTACCTTGCATGTTAGCAATAGCAACCTAACCTATGGCTATTGTGGTGAATGCACACCAAACTAAGTGAGCGTCATAGTAGGGACAATATGAGATAATCATAAACACAATTCATATTGTTGCTTCTTGTGTTCACTCACAGTAGGGCTGTCCTGCAATTAACGAAGTCCATAACCCTGCAGCCTACCCTAAACAAAGTCAATCTTTTTTCCGGCTTCGCCAGAGTTCACTTTGAGAGTTGCCTGCACATCTGTGCACATGTGTCCGGGTAGCTCAGTCGGTAGAGCTCTAGCCTTTAGACCACAATGTTCTGGGTTAGATCCCAGGAACAGTCAACTCGGTCTCAGTGTATGAGTTGCATGGGTTGGGTAAATGAGTTGTACAGTGTACGTACGTACTGGGCGCAATCCATCTTCCATGCACGGTATCTGGTGACATTTACACAATACAATGTGAGTCAAAGTACGTCAGAGGTTGATGTAAATAAACAGCAGAGATCCAAGTGGTAAGATCACCACCGAATTATAGAGTAATATTAATCGACTATAATATTGGATAAAAGCCTTCACCAAATGTAGAATAGTAGTTTATAGAGAATAACAAATAAATAAATAAAAAGGTACTATATGGCTGGCACTTCACACAGACGCTCACTCATTGGTGTGGTCTAAAAAATAAATAAACAATTTAGAAACATTCTCAAGTTCCATGTCTAACCTTGATACCCTTCTCTGTCAGGTGGTGGTAATGTACGTATTCACCCTCCCCTGCATTCCCTGGTATAATGGATGAGCTACAGAATACTACATCCATAGCATGCACCAATATAGCTTATACTGTAGCTTTTATGTCACGCTATATACTAGGGTAGCCTCTGTACTCAGGAAATGTATAAATGTAGATATAGTCACAGACACACACACACACATCAGTACCATGCACTGCAACGTTGGGAACGGGAGAACAGGGACGTGCAGAGAGTGGGGCTAAAATCCCGCAAGAGGGCACTTTTGGAGAAAACATTTCAGATCTACAAGCTCACAACGTGTCGCGCTGAGACGCGCTGAGAGCTTGTAGATCAGCTATTTTCGAGGCGCAAACCCCAGCACTCTTTAGCCATAGAGATGCGGCGTATACGACATGGATTTCTAAACAAATTTGTTCAACGCAAAACACTGTGTTCATAAGTTCAGGAGACTTCGGGGGGACAAAGAAACAATTCTCCTGAAGGCTACCTTTCCGGGCATGGCATGGAAAGGAGAGGAGAGGGCATTTGCATTTCTTTCACCATAGCAAACGCTACATTCGTGGTCTGGTAGAGGGGCAGTTGTTTTACAGACGGGTGAAAGGGCCCTTTGTTGTCTATGTGTGCACGCCGCTGCGGGAGCATGTCTACATCCCGTCAGCCCTCAACCGTCCTAACCTCAACACCACCAACCCTAACAACACCAAACATAGGGATGACGGGGGGGTGACCCCTAGGGGAACTATACAGCTTTAATTAGGATGCAGAGCATCGTCAGGAGCATGACATATAGTGTACAAGTTGATGCACCCTGCTTCACACAACACTAATCTCTTACTCATCATGAAAATGGCTGCTAGAAATCGCTATACACTCTTACCAAATAAAACGTTGTGATATTAACCCATTCTGACCGGGAACCCGTTTCGGTGTTGGCACCATGTTATGCTTTAGCTATTGAAAAATAGCAGATCTACAAGCTCATAGCGCGCCACCGAGTGGCGCGCTACGAGCTTGTAGGTCTGCTATTTTTGAAAAATCGAAGAGCAACTGACATTTTTAGAATCTGATCTCAGGTTAGAATGGGTTAATCAGACCCAGTGTGTGTCCAGTGGAAACCTCGTGTGAATCTGATCTCAGGTCAGAATGGGTTAACTCATTTCATATGCAGCCCGAAAAGGCCTTAATTGTGCACTCCTACAAGGACAGGTGCGTCGGAGCCGGCAACCAAATGCGAATCATGAGAAGAAAAGGGTCCCGCACACTGCCTTTCACTGATAGAGCAGATACCAACGTTTCAGTCTAAACGACCTTCATCAGGCATCTGATCTATCTATGAGATACCTGACGAAGGTCGTTTAGACCGAAACCTTGTCATCTAATAAAACTTTCTTCTCATATGCAGTCCCTATAAAAGGTTATAGGGACTCATTGCAACATTTTATTATTGGACCAAAAGCCACTGCCGTCAGCCTTTGTGCATTGCATTCTTCAATGCACATTGTAATGCACTTTGGATAAAGGTGCAATGCACTGAGAATACACCATTATAAATTTGACCTTTTTTTAGAGGCCAAATGCTGCATGGTGCGAGC
This sequence comes from Protomyctophum bolini, assembly GCF_963924005.1. Lineage (NCBI taxonomy): Eukaryota > Metazoa > Chordata > Actinopteri > Myctophiformes > Myctophidae > Protomyctophum > Protomyctophum bolini. The sequence goes on along the minus strand of NC_137879.1, from coordinate 6,562,825 downwards.
TGTATATTACCTTTACGTCAGCATTGTATGCAGTAAAACCTTCTTTGTTCAGAGTGTGGCATGGACTGCAGTCCTCCTGCTTAATGGGACATGTCACCCTTTTTGCTAAAATATATATCTTAATGACGTTTAGAAGATGCAGATGCAGGTCTTTATGTGTGTAATATGTGGTTTTAGATTTTTATCAGTGAGCCCAGTGTCTCTGATGTCATCGCTGGACACTGGGCTCACATCCTCCCTGGACTGCAATTCCCATAATGCTTTGGTGCTCTGCTCCTCCTTGTGGATATAGGGAGAGGGCTGTCTTACTGGGACAACATAACGTAACTTGGCCTCACTGCTAAAAATCTAAAATATCTAAAACCACATATTACACACACACACCCAGGAAAGTGTTCTAAATCTTCTAAACGTCATTAAAATACATATTATTTAGCAAAAAAAGGGTGAAGTTTCCCTTGAATTCCCATTAATGAAGCATAAAGCTTTAGCACAGTAGAGTAGATCGATGCCCGAGGAAGTTATACTACACAGTCTCCGCTGCACGACATTCTGAAACAAAATGTTCTTTTCCTCCATCCCATCCTCGACCAAATTAACTCCGCCTGATTCTCATGTCGACCTTTGTGTGTCCTCAGGGGGAATACGGAGGCATGGAGCAGGGAGGTGAAGGAGGAGAGGTAAGGATTCTTTTATAGCCGTTTATAGTTCCCGTCACGGCATATTATCCCATTCTGAACGGGAACCCATTTTGGTGTTAGCATCATGTTATGCTTTAGCTATTGAAAAATAGCAGATCTACAAGCTCATAGCGCGCCACCGAGTGGCGCGCTACGAGCTTGTAGGTCTGCTATTTTTGAAAAATCAAAGAGCGACTGACATTTTTAAAATCTGATCTCGGGTCAGAATGGGTTCATCAGAACAGCATGTGTCCAGTGGAAACCTTGTATGAATCTGATCTCAGGTCAGAATGGGTTATGGAAAGGGAACTGATGAAACGGCGTGTCAAAGCAATGACAAAGGACACGCGCATCAATGGGAACATAATACAATCTGCACACACACACACTCACACACACCGTACAGTATGGTGCTCCCATTGTGGAATATATGTATTGTGTATTGTACTGTGGTAATGTCCTGTACTGTACATTACTGTAGGTAGTGTACTGTGGTAATGCGAGAAGCCGAAAGGAATTGATGTCGCATGCAGTGTGTTGGAACTTGGAGGTGCAAATGTTGACCTTTCT